>NW_025765012.1:0-296342 GCF_003918875.1 Haliotis rubra | reverse complement strand
AGAATTGAAATGTAAATGTGGAAAATTGATTAAAATAAAAATCTTTATCTACCTAATGTGGTTGTTCCTTGAAGTGCTGCGATATGACTTATATGCAGGCTTCCTCCTCCTCTCCTTCCTCGGGCCGCCATGGAGGAACGACAGGTAGGAAGGTATGACTGTAACCAGTACAGATTCATGTTACAGACTCAGATTCCTGTCATGTGCAGTTCATGGTGGCTGTTGTAGTGTGGGACAGTCCTCATGAAAGTGGCATGAATAGGCTGATTGTCTCTGTTGCCAAACCTTGTCATCAATTCAAGCAGGATAAGTCGTGGCGACTCCGGCAATAAATTGTCAACAATAGGATGCTGGAGAGTTGTTCTGTGACAGTGTTACACTTGGCTAATTTGAACATAGTGTGTAGGTGATCACTTTGTACAAGAGTGTCAACCTGGTGAAACAGCAGGCAATGGTAATAAGTTGTGCAGTATTATGCTGCCTCAAGAGTGTTACAATGTTCGGCATTGTCCTGCTGCCAGAACACACAACCAGGAAAGATGTCCCTCCTGTTTCGCACTCACATCAAATTTCCAGGAACAAACAAGATTTATGTTTTCTCGCATTTGTGATGCCACCAATTCATTCCCTTTCACTTACACCTCTAACGGAGGTTGAGTAACTCAAACGATCAAAAAGCGTTCTTCAGGGCTTCGTTGATCTTTTAGTCAATGAGCCCTACTGGTAGAGCTGGCCCAGTTGAAAGTTCGACAATCTGTGAACAGAACATTGTCTTGTCTTCTGAACGTCTTACGCTTTTGGGCCAAGACAGAAGGTAACTTTGGTGCCAGGTTGGTGGCAGGTATGGTTGACGGGACTACAGGTGTTGCTCAGCTTCATAGATCAAATCTCGAAAGAGATGATATTGTGTGTCAGTGAACGCTATTTTTCACTATTCCTGTTTGCAGCAAGTCCAATGCGCGTCCACGGGGGCTTTATGTTATGGTTATATATGGTAAACCAAGGAAGTTTTCAAGAGCAGCTGATAACTGGACGAGATCGTGACGCGTCTTGAATATATATGGAGATGCATTATTAATGTAAACTTCCTAAATTCATTCAGCATATAATGAGCATTGTTAAATTCGCCCTATGTTTATATTATTATATTGTGACAATAGAGTGAATACAAACATTTTAAAACCAAACTTGAATACACCTGAGCTGAAAATCTCTTTGGGGATTTGTCCTACATTAAAGAAAGACATATACGTATGTAATTTTGAAGTAGCCAAACATCCAACGGCATGCACTTCCACCTTACATATACTGGACAAAGTAAGTTAGGGATATTGGTGTTTTTATCCCCGCAACGCGTTTTGCGGGTATTAAATGGACTCCATTCGCGTCCGTCAGTCCGTCCGGGTCCGTCCGCGCATTTGTCTTTTTCCGGAGCAGAACTCTAAAACCGTTCACTATTCCTTCACCAAACTTGGGTACATACATGGATCTGGTGGTGTACTGGTGCCTTTTGGTAGTTTTGGAATTTGAATTAAATATTTTTGGCGTTTCCATGACAACAAGTTTGACTTAGGACTGAAATTGGTGGTAGTGCTCATTCTGGAGCAGAACTTCTCAAAACCTTCAATACTCCACTTTTCTATATACACACCCTAAATATTTGACATAATCATAACTCGTAGACATAATCATGAAGAGTATTTTGCCATTGCGGGGATATTGATGACTTTGTCTTCTTGTTATGATTGATATTGTATCGGTGAGTCGGATGAGGAAGACGGCGTAGACGCGTGATCCATCTCGTCCCAAACATATTATCGGGGAGAGATCCGGTGAATTTGCAGGCCAAGGCAGTAAGTCAACGTTGTGGTGTTGCAAGAAATCCATAGCAACCCTGCCGCATGTATGAGGGCGGGCGGCTGTCCTGTTGGAATGTTAACCCAGGGCCATGACGTTGAAGAAAAGGAATTGCCACAGGTCGAAGAATCTGATCCCGGTAGCCCGTTACACCAGTTAAGTTGCCCTGAACAATCACCAAAGGAGTTCTTTGGCGCTGTTATTCCACCCCGTCATCACGGACCCACCACCAAAGCGGTTCCTCTCCCAAGACACTGGCCTGAGCATAACGTTCTCCCACGCGTCTATAGGCATCGTTGACGTCCATCACTATGTGGGAAATGTTAAACCTGGACTCATCTGTAAAACAACATTTCTCCACCAAAACAAGGGTCTGGCGGACATGATTTCGGCGAGCTTGTCGATGACGTTGTGTCAGGATGAGGCCGTATGGCGGGACGTCGTGGTCTGATCCCGTGATGATGTAAAATCGTTGTCGGCGGAACTGTGTTGGGGTGCGTGGATACGGCGAAGTCCTGGATGGTTCGGGCAGTCATCACTGCAGTCTGAAACCTGTGGCGAAAGATGGGTCACCCCTTATCCATATGTCCTGTCTTGGCGTTGTTACGTGGACGTCCGGAACGGCAATACGATCGTAGACGTCGCATTTGTGTTCTGGTAGCGTCTCACCAGTGCAGAAATGGTGTTCCGGTGTCAGTGGAAATGTGCAGCCGCTTGTCGTTGAGATTCCCCATCGGACCATCCCAATGGCCTAATGACGTTGTTACCAGACGAGCCTTGGCATGCTATGCGTTTCAATAGCCGTTTAATTTTTGAACGATCGCAAAGGGCAGGGGTTGAGCTTTCCAAAGTGACAGTATTGTGTGGCATTCATTTGCTCTGTTTCTCTTCCCGGAATGCATCGTGCAACAACGTATTGCACGTCTCAAGGACGAACCCACTGCCGTCACAGAACGTGGCAGCACGTGCATGCATGTTGGATACATGTCACTAATCTCTGAGTTTAAATCCTTATGTGTCTACAGGGGCGGTGGGGTAGCCTAAAGTACTGTCGGAAATCTTAGAAAAATGCTTTTTAACCTTAATACTTTGATAAAGGTGATAAATGTACTATGTTGTCAATAGATCAACTCGCCTATAGTGTACCTAATTTTTGTTTCAATCGATTTAACATTCCCATGCATTTAAAGGGCAGTTTACAGGAGAGAATATGGTACCAAAACAACAACTTAGAATTTTTTCAGAGTTCAACAACAGAAATCTGAAATAGTCTTTACATTTATGCTAATAATACAGGTGGTGTAAAAATATGAATCAACGTTTTTCTTTAACAAATAAATGTTGAATGTTTGTGTTACTTTACTTAATTATCGTTTCTTTATTGAAGAAATATTAATATAAATGTTAAGTCTTGATAAATAAGTTTCCCGTCATGCATGCACATCTTTATCACAGCGTCCACTATGGCCAACTATTTGCATTCAATTGTTGCAAAGGTTTATAAGTTTTTTGTGCTTGAAAAAGACAGAGGTAAACCTTTCATTAGTTTAGAAATGGTTTATTACAGAACTTGTAGAGCTGTTGGTATGTCTTACCAACAAGTTTACAATATTGTAAACAAATCAGACAAGACAGGGACAGTCTCAAAAGCAAAACTGGGACGTTTGACAAGGGAGTACTTAGACGGACGGTCTACAAACCTTATGAGAAGAAGAATATATATATTCTAAAGAAGCTACACTAGTGACTTCGTTAAATATTTGGCCAATGTTCACAACTAGATTAAACTGACCGAATTACATCCATATTTTTGCAATGAAATATACTGTTGACATGCAAACATTTATTCAAACGTTGCACATTTCTACAATCCATCGATAAGATAAACACAAGTGATAGGATTCTTTCCAATGTACAGTAATTCGTATGTTTATTTCAAAACAAACACACATACACAAATGATCCCTTACATAACCAATACGTATACTATACGTACACATATTCAACATTTTGAAGAAAACATCTATTGAGATGGCCCCTCGCCAGGGCGTGTGCTCAGGTGTCAATTTCACCTGTCGATGCCGTGCATGCTGATGACGTAACACAGGCAGTTAATGTTTGTATCAAAAAACGTCCCACTACCCGTTATTTTCTAAGTTTTTGGTATTTTCATCAGTAAAAACACATTTTAGGGCATGTCTCAAAATTTATTCCCTCGGTCTACATTAGGTAGATGTTTCTTAAAGTGATATTTGTTATTTATGTAACTGAAATACCTCTAAATTTTAAATATAAGTCAAAGAGCATTTTTTTAGCATTTCCGACAGTACTTTAGTGGTTAAAGCGTTGGCTTGTCACGCCGAAGACCAGGGTTCGAATCCCCACATGGGTAAAATGTGTGAAGCCCATTTCTGGTGTCCCCCGCAGTGATGTTGCTGGAATATTGCTAAAAGCGGCGTAAAACCAAACTCAGTCAGTTATGTGTCTACACAGGTTTGATAAATTTAGATTTTAAATTTTTGTATGCACAGTTTCTTTATGTGCCTAGTATACATATATCAGTCATATATCCCTAACTAATTTTGTCCAGCATATAATAAGTTGACACTTGGGATAGATACCGATTTACCAGAGCTGTAGAAAGGGCCAGTTATATCTGCTTCGCACTACATGCCATCAGTGGGAATCGAGCTATCCACAGACCCCCTTTTGAAACTGGGGCGCATGCTCTCCCGTGCTGTGCCAAAGGACGAATTCCAATATGATGGGGACGGCGAACTCACTGTTCACTGATCATGCCATCGATCCACGCAAATAGGATACGAAAACCTGCACCAATCAAGTCAGCGAGCATGACCACCCGATTCTGTTAGTCGCTGTTAAGACGTAGAAAGCCAATTAGATTAGAAAATGTGCATACCGACAAACAGGCTAGTGTATGTGGAAATAAACGTACTGTCATTACAAAGTTGCAAATAGGAAACTATCATGGACGATGTTCATCATGTTGTCTGCACTTTGCTGAATAAAACACCCGGAGTTCTGATAATTCTGACGGCAAGAGCATGTGGAGTTATACATCAAAACGTTAAGTTATTTAGAACCTATTTGATAAACCTAATTCAGGAAGTAAATATCATATTCGATAATCGAAGTTTTAATGTATTACACCTGTACATAAGTTAAGCACCCTCGGTAATGTTGATAAACTTGTATGTCTCGGCTTACATCGGTGGTGTGCACGCACATTGCGTTGGTAAAGCTGCATGCTTTTCCGTAAGGTCTTGTCTTAACTACAAGAAACCCCCTCAAAAAGATGTTCTAATAATGGCTGCACAAACACAAATCATCTGTTTTGGGTCAAAATGACCAGGCAATATGGCGTGTATGTGATGAAA
Source organism: Haliotis rubra (assembly GCF_003918875.1). Taxonomy (NCBI): domain Eukaryota; kingdom Metazoa; phylum Mollusca; class Gastropoda; order Lepetellida; family Haliotidae; genus Haliotis; species Haliotis rubra. The sequence continues at coordinate 291,087 of NW_025765012.1, read as the reverse complement.
CAAAAACGTTTATTTGTAACCTGGGAACGTTGTCCAATCAACATCTAGTGTACCCTCCAACATGCTTGGTTACCTGCCTGTTCTCTACTTTGCATACCCCTTGTCAGTCGTATTCGTTGCACCATTCTTGGTGCAAAGCTGCTTCCAACTCTGGCAGATTTTGAACAGGTGGTACACGTGCTTTTATCTTTCGCCGGATAATGTCCATGGCAGTGTCAAAGCGGATCTACAGGACTGCAGGCTTCAGGAGCAATGCCAAAGTGGATCTATAGTCTATTTGCTGTGAAAACGTACCGGTGAATGCCACTTTAAACCAAGACGTAAATGAAATACTTTGAAATTAAAATCCTCATAATTGTTTACCTTGCCAATTTAACAATTAAATCTCAGCATTTTATTCAACTTAAGATAAAAGTTGTTTAACAAACGATCATAGATTCAAATCGCTATTATTGGTTTGTATTACAAGGGGGTATGCACATTAAATGAAACACCGAGAACAAGTTGGGTTAACGTTCATCACGTACCGCACGTGTATTTGTTTCACTGTTCCAACTACTGCGCCTACCCCCTTGAAATACAGATCAATAATAACGATTTGAATCTGCGATCGTTTTTAAAACAACTTTTTATCTTAAGTTGAATAAAATGCTGAGATTTCGGTATTCAATTAACAGGATATCGAGGATTCGCAATCTTAATTTCGCTTTATTTCATTCACATTTTGTTTAAAAGTGAAAGTGAAACTTGACTGTAGGTTTCAGGGGCAATGTCCGTTCAAATTTATGGGTAACTACTTCTATTGTGTTACATTTAGCGACGTTTCTAAATTTGAAACGACTGGCACCAAGGTACCAACAACAGGTTTACGATAACACATAACACAGCTAATTGAGAAAGGCAAGAAGAATGACAAATATCAGGACTTCTAAATGCTTATCATGGCAGTGTCTGTACATCTGACTTGATTGCTTGTGTGCTGAATGCAATAAACCAGAAATTGTTCCCCACGAAGATGTATGCATGCTTAATGGTCCCCTTTCACTAACTTGGTCAACACAGATTTCCCGATAACTTCATCAAGTCCCCTTATTGTAACTAACTGAGGGAGGGGTAACATCACCATCCGTGACGACAGACTAACAACATGTGTTCAGTTCATATCGATACAATCGCACATCTACAGTATTGACCAGTGGACATTCAAATCAGCACTGAAAACAGATGAAGCTGCTTGTGTGTTATCTTTTCACACCACAAGTAACCAGCCCCCCAAACCCCACGAATTGATTGTTCAGGATAGATGTTGTCTTGAGGCAAAGCATAACATTACTCCCTCCTCAGCTTAGTATGCATCTATGAGATGCCCACACTTTTCTTCACCATGAAGAAGAAGTGATAGAAACACGGCTCTGACATGGCAGCTGTTTGTAGCTGGTATCTTCATGGTGGCTGCTCTGTATGTGATTGTTGACAAAGATGGGTGCAAGACGCCAGGACGTGCAGAAGTCTCTGGCAGTCACACTGTAAATAACAGGTGAGTTCAATTCTTGGATTCTTGGATTCTTGTTGATGGATGGATATTTCCATAATCTTCTTAATATTGGACGTTACCCTGGTCTGCGAATAAGAATGAAGTCCAGGTGTATTATGGCATGTTTTCTTATGACAGTTAGCCCTGGCACGCCTTTTCTTCACCATTAAACGAGCACGTGAAGAATTCGCAGATCGTTTAACCATAAGCAGCAGGGTGATTCTTCTCTTGGTACAAGAGGTAGCAATACAGTTCTGAGCCTGACTGGTGAACTGCGATGATCTATAATGTTTCAACATAATGCCCTCCGTGATCCTCACACATCTGCCAACAGTTCTAGATGGTCTTCGCCCAGACGAATTATACGGCTTCTTCTCTTGGTGTAAATAGTCATAATGATTTACGTAATGCTTACAAGTCAGTTCTCACTTCACGTTTGGGAAGCGGGAGAATGTTGGTGACGGCGCCAAATCTACTCCGCACTGATTTCGCAGCCATAGTGGAAGAGACTTGTGCAACACACTTGGGAATTGTCCAGGAAGTTTTAGGCTTCATATTCTCACGCAGTTGCCAAAGCATTATAGTTCACACTGATGATCCGACATTACGAAAGAATCCAAAACAAAACAAAGCAGGCTGAACAACAACATCAACAACAAACAACAGCAGGAGCAGCAACAAAAACGCCCCGTCTAGTTTTCTGAAGCAATTTGGTTTCATTTCTTACCTCCTTGTTTGGGACAAAAATTAGATGTATACAGAAAACACAAGAGTTCCTTCAGTTGTATAAAACATATCCATTATAATATGACGTCGTTCCGAATCTTCTTTCTTTTGCAACATTTAGTTACTTTGTTTCCTCAAAATCTGAAGTTATCCTAAAGCGTTCTCCTACCTGATTTTAATGAGACTGGCAGTCTCCATGGGTACTGTAGGCGATGAGATTCCAGCGATCTGTGTCTACCTGGCTGGAAGATTATAGCCTGCTAATACTGTTGTAATTCACATACTATCTGTCTTCCCTAGCGTACCAGGGGATTGCCTTCGTCTTGCTGAGTTGTGAAGTGTGTTAATTAACTGATTAGTAGGATTTAGTCAGTGCCCAGTTCTGATCCCTAGTATATTATCAGAGTATATTGTTTCTATGCCTCTGATGTTGTGTTGACCTTGAATGTACTTTCGTTCACGAATCCAGGAAGATACGAAGTGCCACGTACAAGAAGTATGACATTTCCTCCGACAAAGCAGTACGCCTGGAACGTATGTTGGATCAGATGATGAAATCTCACAGTCGACCTGATGATGATCATTACGGTTATAACCTAACTCGGAGTGACGAGATACCAGTCTCGCGAGATATCAAAGACGCAAGACCCAAAGTGTGCCTCTCTCGACAGGACGTTTAACTATTCGTCCTTTCCAACTGTATCCGTCATCTCCCCCTTTTACAACGAGGCTCTCACCCCTCTCGTGCGTCACGTGCATGCCCTGCTGACCCGGACCCCTCCGCACGTGCTGCTAGAGGTAATCCTGGTGGACGACATGAGTACATTCAGCTACCTGGGCCGGGATTTGCAGAACTACTTCGGTGTCCTTGATCCTAGAATTAAGCTGCTGCGTAACAAGCAGCGTGAAGGTCTGATACGGAGCCGGTTATTTGGGGCTGACGTTGCCCAGGGGGAGGTGCTGGTGTTCCTGGACGCCCACATGGAGGTGAACCACGGCTGGGTGGAGCCGCTACTGCAGCGTCTTGGTGAGGAGGAGCAGCTGGTTCTACAGTCGGAAATACCGCCAATACTGGTGGACACATTCGACGTTGACACTGGGCAGACGGTTGACCATAGAGGTGGATTTGGCTGGGATATGAGGTAAGAAGCAATGTACACATGCCGATTGTGTCGGAATGACTCGAGCTGTAACATAATGCATGTGAAATGTAAAGACCAATACATGACCTGTTCAGCAGTTGTGATTTATACTGATAACGCTAAGTTACATAATAATGGTATATATGAACTATATATGACACTTCTTTACCTTGCGGTAAAATGGCGTTTGGAAGGAATCCGAGGCGAACTGTTGAGAAAGAATACAATAGTCGTCTAGTAGCCGTGTGATACAATACAGTTGTATCTAGTAGCCGTGTGATACAATACAGTTGTATCTAGTAGCCGTGTGATACAATACAGTTGTATCTAGTAGCCGTGTGATACAATACAGTTGTATCTAGTAGCCGTGTGATACAATACAGTTGTATCTAGTAGCCGTGTGATACAATACAGTTGTATCTAGTAGCCGTGTGATACAATACAGTTAGGCATGCTGTATTACTTTGATATTAATTACATTTGATACGTTCTTCAGTCTTACACGTATCATGAAACAAACCCCTATTAATGCGTCATATTTAACATGCAGTTGCAGGCTGTTTCTTGTTGTACATTATTGTTTGGTTTCTTCCCTCGCAGTTACTTATGGTTCCCTCTGCCGCAATACCTGAGTCAATTCAGGAGAAGCGACTGCGACCCAATCCCATTTCCAGTCCTCCAAGGCGGTTCTATTGCCCTGAGAAAGTCCTACTTCGAGGACCTGGGACGCTTTGATTCCGGCCTCGCTATCTGGGGAGGAGAACACTTTGAGATGTCCTTCAACGTGTGGATGACTGGGGGACGAGTGGAGCTTATACCGTGCTCCAAAGTGGGGCATATATTCAAAGACACAAAGTTCAGTTTCGGTTCTTCAGAAAAGAATTACGTGGTAGCCAAAAACAACCTACGTGTCGCTGAAGTTTGGATGGACGAATACAAGCAGTTTACGAGGGCGGCCATGCGAGCCTGGCAGGATCCCGTACCTGAGTTCTCCGATGTTGAATGGAAGTCCATTGAGGAGAGACGGAGGTTGAGGTGGCAAAGGAAGAGCAAGAGTTTCTCCTGGTTCCTGAAGACCGTCCTCCCAGAACAACCTATTCCATCAGTAGACGATGTCAAGTATGGCGAGGTGGCCAGCTCCTTGACCAAACACTGTCTGTATGTCGCCGATACCGGACTCCTGAGCCTCACGACAACGTGTATGTCGTTTGTTGTCGTTGTTAAAGAGAACACTTTTTCTCTTGATAGGTGGGGTAGGTTTAAACACCGGGATAAATGTGTCGGCTTCCACGAAAACAGCTTTCTACTTACCCTCACTGACTGCCCTTGTGTGGAAGGATACCAAACCATGCCCCACTGGACAACGGACAGCGAAGGGGCGCTTATTTATAATGGTCAGCTGGGGTCTCTGTGCGCCACGCTGGTCCAAGCAAGGCCAGGGGTGGAGTCCGACTTGGTCCGACTGCAAGCATGTGTACCGAACATGGCCGAACAAAAATGGTCATTTATGTATCATTTCAAGTACTGATACTTGTATATCTAATGCCAGTGTATAATGTGTCTGTACAAGCCCATATTGTGATGTATGTAGGTGTTGGTTAAGTCCACGTTGTTCCTAGAACAGCGACCGAAGCAAACATGTAAGTGTGCCGTTTTCTCACTTCCAAATGGGTTTGTAAAGATTGACGCTAAAATTTGGCGCTATCATGTTTTAAAACCTATATCAAACTTGCTTAGATTTTAATAACGACGTATTAATTATGGAACACTCACCTGCAGTGCAACACTCAGTGCGTAAGATCTTGCTGATTTTAGCTGTAATTTATCTCTAACGAGATCGCAGATATATTGGATGCCCGTCTCCCCAAAACGATAGCGTGCTAGAACTTCCTCACTGCTCATGGATTCGAGGTGCTGAGTTCGTTGTCTGAAAACACACGTTTTTCCTTTTGCGACCTAAGCATTCAAACAATATGTTGGGAGCCTTGTCTGTTTTAATGACACTCTAATGTTACGCCAAAATTATATCAAGTTAATGAGTGAGTGAGTGAGCTATATGGTGGCAATCGAGTTAATGACCCGCTAATGACTGCACGATGTCATAGAAACGTTAGTAGAAATGAATTTAAATATACATTACTTAATGAAAGTTTGATAAAACGATAACGCTTGATTAAAGTTTGATACAACTGGATCCTGATGTTTATCATTATCACAACCAATTATTAGTTATATAGTATCATCTTCCCGGACGAGGTCGACATGGTGACTACTCTATAGAAAGTGTTGAATCCTTGTCCGATAATTTACACGCGTCTTGAAGTCTAAACACGTTTGAATCCGCATTTTTGTTTACGCTTGTATGGATGGGAAACGTTCTAGACTAAGCACCCTCATACAATATTAAGATACTCAAGTACATTCTGTTGCTAAATACGAATGTGTGATTAATCTCTTATATACTGTAACACAATGAATCACATTTCTTTTCTGACTTCAGCTTGATTTCATTTGTAATATGAGTAAATTCCCAAGTTAAAATGATCATTACAACAGATCTGCTTGAAAAAGGACGTGCCTTTTATTGACGCTCGATGTTGCGTGGTAACTGGGTAATGTCGCTATTAGCTATATTCCACTATTCTCATGAATGTTTACGTTCAAGACTGGGATGTACGTGTGATATTCACAGAAACATTGTGTCTAGTACGCACCAGGGCTTCATAGGCACACCATTCTTTCTGGCCACAGGATTATACGTTTCACTTTTCTCTTTTTCTTTGTGAAACCCGTTATTTTACACATGACCAACATAACTACATTTGTGATGTAACACGTTTTGGGGACAGTGTGGAGCGTCACAACTGTCAATACGAAATATGTCTGATAGTTATGACGGCCATATGTGACAAATTCATATTGGATGTGTGAACATACGGGAAAAGTTGGGTTGCGTTGAGTTGAGTTGGGCTTTACGTCACATCGGCATTATTCCAGCCATATAGTGACGAGATCAAGTCTGCATTCATCAACATTATAAATACCCAGTCGGAAGTCCTAGTTGTTGTTTTTTAAGGAGTCCTAGTTGGTTGTTTTAAGTGAGTCCTAGTTAATACAGAAAAGGGGTCGACAATTGTTGAGGAGTTTACGGGCTTCAATCCAATTGACTTGTGATATCGGAAGTGGGCATAGGCAAGAGACAACAAGATCTCACGTTTGAACGAAACGTTCGTTAAAAGCTTAGCTTCCATGACCTTTTGACGCCTAAGTTGTTCAGTTATTTCCTCAATGTTCACATTAAGTCAAGATTTTAAATGACTCCCTTGCTGTGGCTTTCGGGACACTGTCATTCACATGAATGTCACAAATGGACGTTGAGGCCAAAAACCTTCTTCAGCTGATCTGTTGGTTTGCAGTGAATCAGCAGGTCGCCTTTAAAAAAAAGTAATTTCACAAACTCAACAACCCCTATATACTTTTGAATGTCACGAGCCAAAAAGAGTGGACTCAATTGTTTAGGGTAAGTCTGAGATCAACTGGCGTAAATACAACTACAGTCTTGACTGGGATATCAACGAGACAGTCATTCTTAGACACGTCATGGTGTTTGCGGTTGTTGTTTTTATACCATTGTGATATATCTTTTAGCAAATTCTGCATCGGCAGATGTTTCCTCAAATGTATTCAGAATATCATTATCCCCATGCCCGTTAATATCACTATTCAGATCCTTGCCGATGCATCTCGCGTGGTCTGCCTGACCTTATGTCTGGTGTAGACATATCCATCAAGAAGAGAGTTTGAGGGCCCTCTGTGACATCAGATATTCCACTCCCAGCACTCCAGCCATATGGATAGCGAACACATATGTTGTTCACCATTTTATATATTTCTTGAGGGTGTTCAAGACAAACTCAGATTAGTCTATTGATACATTAATTAATTAATCCCTGTTTTGAAAAGAGGTTTAAAATACTCTAAACATCAACAGTGCAGTAATACAAAGTATTTATTTTGTTTACAAACACATACCAATTTCATATTACAAGATCAATTGATAGTAAAACCTAGTTGAGAAGAGAAGTCAGATTATCATTAAACGGCAACAAAGTTCTGGTATAAACACAATCAAACCTCTCAGTGACAAACCTGTTTTCTATTCGATAGTAACTGATAGTAAAACAATTTTGTTAAGAGAAGACATATTATCATTTAATCACAAAGTTCTGTTTACACACAATCAAACTTCTCAGAAAACGAACCTGTTTCAGGCTCACCCTACTCTACTCACTAGACAGTGGACTGTTCCATTATACCCGTAGGTGTTACCCTAATTAACCTTCTAGTTCAGTGTCTGTCTATTGGGAGATGATCGGAGAAGGTAGTCTGTTGTCTGGTTAAAAAGCACAGACTTGAGTGAACACACTGTCATAGATGAAGGCGTGTATGCTGTATGTGTGGGTGAAGACAGAGTGGGTGAAGACAGGGTGGGTGAAGACAGATTGGGTGAAGACAGGATGGGCGAAAACAGGATGGTGAAGACAGAGTGGGTGAAGACAGAGTGGGTGAAGACAGGGTGGGTGAAAACAGGATGGTGAAGACAGAGTGGGTGAAGACAGAGTGGGTGAGGACAGGGTGGGTGAAGGATGGGTGAAGACTGAGTGGCTGAAGACAGGGTTGGCTAAGGGTGGGTGAAGACAGAGTGGGTGAAGCCAGGGTGGGTGAAGACAGAGTGGGTGAAGACAGGGTGGTGAAGACAGAGTGGGTGAAGGGTGGGTGAAGACAGAGTGGGTGAAGACAGGGTGGGTGAAGGGTGGTTGAAGACAGAGTTGGTGAAGACAGGGTCGGTGAAGGGTGGCTGAAAAAAGATTGGGTGAAGACAGGATGGGTGAAAACAGAATGGTGAAGACAGGTTGGGTGAAAACAGGATGGTGAAGACAGAGTGGGTGAAGACAGAGTGGGTGAAGACAGGGTTGGTGAAGGATGGGTGAAGACTGAGTGGCTGAAGACAGGGTTGGTGAATAGGGTGAAGACAGAGTGGGTGAAGACAGGGTTGGTGAAGACAGGGTTGGTGAAAACAGGGTGAAGACAGAGTGGGTGAAGACAGAGTGGGTGAAGACAGAGCGGGTGAAGACAGAGTGGGTGAAAACAGGGTGGTGAAGACAGTGGGTGAAGGGTGGGTGAAGACAGAGTGGGTGATGACAGGGTGGGTGAAGACAGGGTGGGTGAAGGGTGATTGAAGACAGAGTTGGTGAAGACAGGGTGGGTGAAGACAGGGTGGGTGAAGGGTGGGTGAAGACAGAGTGGGTGAAGACAGGATGGGTGAAAACAGGATGTGAAGACAGAGTGGGTGAAAACAGGATGGTGAAGACAGAGTGGGTGAAGACAGAGTGGGTGAAGACAGGGTGGGTGAAGACAGGGTGGTGAAGACAGGTTGGGTGAAAACAGGATGGTGAAAACAGGGTGGTGAAGACAGGGTGGTGAAGACAGGTTGGGTGAAGGGTGGGTGAAGACTGAGTGCGTGAAGACAGGGTTGGGTGAAGGGTGGGTGAAGACAGAGTGGGTGAAAACAGGGTGGGTGAAGGGTGATTGAAGACAGAGTGGGTGAAGACAAGTTGGGTGAAGGATGGGTGAAGACTGAGTGGCTGAAGGCAGGTTGGGTGAAGGTTGGGTGAAGACAGAGTGGGTGAAGCCAGGGTGGGTGAAGGGTGGTTGAAGACAGAGTGGGTGAAGACAGGGTGGTGAAGACAGGGTGGGTGAAGACAGGGTGGTGAAGACAGGGTGGTGAAGACAGGGTGGGTGAAGACAGGGTGGTGAAGACAGGTTGGGTGAAGGGTGGGTGAAGACTGAGTGGGTGAAGACAGGGTTGGTAAAGGATGGGTGAAGACTGAGTGGCTGAAGACAGGGTTGGTGAAGGGTGGATGAAGACAGCGTGGGTGAAGACAGAGTGGGTGAAAACAGGATGGGTGAAGACAGCGTGGTGAAGACAGGGTGGGTGAAAACAAGGTGGTGAAGACAGGTTGGGTGAAAGGTGGATGAAGACAGGGTGGGTGAAGGGTGGGTGAAGACAGAGTGGGTGAGTGAGTGAGTGAGTGAGTTTAGTTTTACGCCGCACTCAGCAATATTCCAGCTATATGGCGGCGGTCTGTAAATAATCGAGTCTGGACCAGACAATCCAGTGATCAACAGCATGAGCATCGATCTGCACAATTGGGAACCGATGACATGTGTCAACCAAGTCAGCGAAACTGACCACCCGATCCCGTTAGTCGCATCTCACGACAAGATAGTCGCCTTTTTATGGCAAGCACATGGGTTGCTGAAGACCTATTCTACCCCGGATCTTCACGGGTCCAGAGTGGGTGAAGACAAGATGGGTGAAAACAGGATGGTGGAGACAGAGTGGGTGAAGACAGAGTGGGTGAAGACAGAGTGGGTGAAGGATGGGTGAAGACAGAGTGGCTGAAGACAGGGTGGGTGAAGACAGGGTGAAGACAGGATGGGTGAAGACAGGGTGGGTGAAGACAGGGTTGGTGAAGGGTGGATGAAGACAGAGTGGTGAAGACAGAGTGGGTGAAGACAGAGTGGGTGAAGACAGGGTGGTGAAGGGTGAGTGAAGACAGGGTGGGTGAAGGGCGGGTGAAGACAGAGTGGGTGAAGACAGAGTGGGTGAAGGATGGGTGAAGACTGAGTGGCTGAAGACAGGGTGGGTGAAGACAGGGTGAAGACAGAGTGGGCGAAGACAGGGTGGGTGAAGACAGGGATGTGAAGACAGGGTGGTGAAGACAGGTTTCGAGAAAACAGGATGTGTGAAATCAGGTGGTGAAGACAGGGTGGGTGAAGACAGGGTGGTGAAGACAGGTTGGGTAAAGGGTGGGTGAAGACAGAGTGGGTGAAGACAGGGTGGTGTAGACAGGATGGGTGAAGACAGAGTGGGTGAAGACAGGGTGGGTGAAGACAGGGTGGCTGAAGGGTGATGAAGACAGGGTGGCTGAAGACAGAGCGGGTGAAGACAGAGTGGGTGAACAGGGTGGTGAAGACAGGATTTGTGAAGACAGAGTGGGTGGAGCCAGAGTGGGTGAAAGCAGGGTGGTGAAGACAGGTTGGGTGAAAACAGGATGGGTGAAAACAGGGTGGTGAAGACAGAGTGGGTGAAGACAGGGTAGGTGAAGGATGGATGAAGACTGAGTGGCTGAAGGCAGGGTGGGTGAAGACAGAGTGGTGAAGACAGAGTGGGTGAAGACAGGGTGGGTGAAGACAGGGTGGTGAAGACAGGGTGGGTGAAGACAGGGTGGTGAAGACAGGTTGGGTGAAGGGTGGATGAAGACAGGGTGGGTGAAGACAGAGTGGGTGAAATCAGGATGGGTGAAGACAGGATGGTGAAGACAGGGTGGGTGAAAACAAGGTGGTGAAGAGAGGTTGGGTGAAAGGTGGATGAAGACAGGGTGGGTGAAGACAGAGTGGGTGAAGACAGGATGGGTGAAAACAGGATGGTGAAGACAGAGTGGGTGAAGACAGAGTGGATAAAGACAGAGTGGGTGAAGGATGGGTGAAGACTGAGTGGCTGAAGACAGGGTGGGTGAAGACAGGGTGAAGACAGGTTGGGTGAAGACAGGGTGGTGAAGACAGGTTGCGTGAAAACAGGATGGGTGAAATCAGGTGGTGAAGACAGGGTGGTGAAGACAGGTTGGGTAAAGGGTGGGTGAAGACAGAGTGGGTGAAGACAGGGTGGTGAAGACAGGATGGGTGAAGACAGAGTGGGTGAAGACAGGGTGGGTGAAGACAGAGTGGGTGAAGGGTGGTGAAGACAGGGTGGCTGAAGACAGAGTGGGTGAAGACAGAGTGGGTGAAGACAGAGTGGGTGAAGACAGGGTGGTGAAGACAGGATGGGTGAAGACAGAGTGGGTGGAGCCAGAGTGGGTGAAAACAGAGTGGTGAGAACAGGTTGGGTGAAAACAGGATGGGTGAAAATAGGGTGGTGAAGACAGGGTGGGTGAAAACAAGGTGGTGAAGACAGGTTGGGTGAAGGGTGAGTGAAGACAAAGTTTATGAAGGGTGGGTGAAGACAGAGTGAGTGAAGACAGGGTGGGTGAAGACAGGGTGGGTGAAGACGGTGGATGAAGACAGGGTGGGTGAAGACAGGGTGGGTGAAGGATGGGTGAAGACTGAGTGGCTGAAGACAGGGTTGGTGAAGGGTGGATGAAGACAGAGTGGGTGAAGACAGAGTGGGTGAAGACAGGGTGGTGAAGACAGGATGGGTGCAGACAGAGTGGGTGAAGACAGGGTGGTGAGGACAGGGTGGGTAAAGGGTGGGTGAAGACAGAGTGGGTGAAGGGTGGGTGAAGACAGAGTGGGTGAAGACAGGGTGGGTGAAGGGTGGGTGGAGCCAGAGTGGGTGAAAACAGGGTGGTGAAGACAGGTTGGGTGAAGGGTGGGTGAAGACAGGGTGGTGAAGACAGGTTGGGTGAAAACAGGATGGGTGAAAACAGGGTGGTGAAGACAGGGTGGGTTTCCAGAGTCGTTTCCAGTACAATTGATAATAGTGAAAATACTGAACACATTCACTGTTTGGTGAGAGCATTTCACAGTCGGGCATCATCTGTTGTACCGACAGGTGTGATGGATTCATGTTATCTTTGTAGGTTCTAACTATGTATTTCATCAGGTCTGATTCCATCTGGTATCGCACTTTATTCAAACGTTTACATGTATGTAGAAAGTAATTTCTTCCCAACACAGAACATCGATAATCACTGAACGTGACAGAACAACGACTATTTCTGTTGGGTATTGAGGTCTACATTATCTTGTGTTGAGAAACAAACTACCTGTTGATTATGAAGGATGTTTCTGGAAAATGTCATTGAAAGCTCATTATCTGAATCGATATATTATAAAACAGCCAGACGACTGGCTCACCCTGTCATTTAAGTAATGTTAATAAATGTTGACCTCAGGAAATTATATTTTGAACGATTGAAGATGCAGTTTTTATGAACTATATAGTTGTTTGTGTGAGATATGTTATCTCGGCGCTGATAGGAGATAACGTACAATTACGTCTCGACTGTAGGATTGTGTACAGACCACGAGGCAAACTGGACGTCCTTGTACAACATGGCCTCTCATCTCAGTGAACTCAGTGAACTGAGCCTTGCTACGCAAAATTAAGAACCACAGATAGCCGGAGTACAGGTTGTCTTAGTAAACGAGGGTTGCAGGGCTGGGTGGGGATGGTTATGGGCGCACCCTTTCTTTTTCCCGCTCATTCTCGCATTCCTGTATTTCGATTTATTAACTTCACTTTGTACTTCACTTTGTACACGGTTTACCCAGTCGGGTAAAACTGGGGACCACACTTTGAGTCGTGGGTAAAAGATTTAGACAGAGAGAGAGAGAGAGACTTTGAGTAGAGAGAGATGAGAGAGAGAGAGAGAGAGAGAGAGAGAGAGAGAGAGAGAGAGAGAGAGAGAAATCATAAAAATGAAATTATATTCAAAAATGTACATCAATATATATGCAAATCTAAACGATTCCAGTAGTCTTCTCTCTATACACCTTTTGTATTATAGCATTTCCCCCTGTTATCTTTCAGTCTTTCTCTGTCTCTGTTTCTAATAACTTCTTGTGATGTAATTAGTTATTGTAAATATCTTCGGAGAGGGGTTTAATAAGTTGAAAGAACTTGTCCCCGATCCTTTTCACATTGTGAATAAAATATGTTTGAACTAAAAACCCTGTCGTGTACGGTTCGGCAGTTGCCTCCCTTTGTCGTGGCTGAGTTACATGGTGGTGTTTGTGTCCCAGTTCGTCCTGGTGTCGGTACACAGCACCATACCCATCCCTGTTGGTGTGACCAGTGTGGTAGGCGCCTCACATCACCCGAGGTCTTCCCCGACATACTGAAGGATGCGTCAAACCCACTCTTTGAAACATACAATCATGGTGACGGAGTTGCTAAAGCGGGAGTTGCACCTATTCCTGCCATACTTTCTTTCCTTGTAAACTGCGCAAGCTATGCAATGAATAAAACTGAAAATTCGTTTCGTTTTTCTCTACGCTCCGACATTGAATCCGTTCAAACACTGGCAGGGCTAATCTATATATGATTGCTACGGAGTAAGAAGGTGAGTGAGAATGATTTACGCCGTTTTCACAATATTCCAGTATTACTGAACCCATGTGGGATTCTGCTAATTGGCGTGATAAGCGAACGCTTTAACCACTCGACCACTCTGCCGCCTCGAACAGGAAGGTAGTGTAAACATAGCTGATTACAGCGTAAAGACCAACAGATATGGAGACATTGTCACACGTGCTGTTTTAGTCTGACCCTGGAACAATTTTGTCCCCGATTTAGCAGCGAACTACAATTAACACAAATAAACAGATTAATATAATAATAGTTATCTAAGCATCTTCCTGCTCTCCTAAGGAACGATGGGGACGTCCCACTGATGAGTGGTAGTGTGCTTGCTGTCTGTTCCTGCGCCGCTCCGCTGTTAGCCTCAAATGAGTTAAGGTCAGTGAGTTTGTGAATATATAATAATAATAATAAGTGTTCTTGTATAGCGCACAAATCAAACTGCAAGGCAATTTCTCTAGGCGCTAAAAGATAGATTGATCTGAAGAAAGGATTAAAGTTCATAAGCTTGTTTAAAAAGGAAAGTTTTCAGTTGGGACTGGAAAGATTCCACGGACGCGGCTTGTCGGATGTGAAGAGGCAGTGAGTTCCAGAAAAGGGGAGCTGTGTAAGAGAACTGTCTATGTCCATATGACTTTAATCTGACCTTGGGGACATTCAACTGACAATTAGAACTTGATCTTAAAAGCCGTGGTGGGACATATTTACTGAGGAGATCTTTCAGATAGATTGAGCTTTGTCATGGAGGCACCTTGAAAGCGAGAGTGAGGATTTTATATTCTATTCTCTGTTCTCGTGGGCAGCCAATGTAAGCGTATCAACAATGGTGTAATGTGACTGCGCTTGTTGACTCGGCAAATCAATCGCGCCGCAGAGTTCTGAATCCTCTGGAGCTTGGACAATAGATCTTGGCGGATATTTCACAAAGAAGACTGCAGCAATAATCCAACGTGAGAGAACAAGTGAACGAACTGGGTGGTGAGAGCTGCATCAAATGTCGACAGAATATCACGAATGGAAGCAATATTTCTGAGATGAAAATAGCATGACTTACAAACAGAGTTTACGTGTGTTTCCATGGATAAATTTGAGTCTAGAAAAACACCAAGGTCTTTCACGGAATCACTGAAAGGAACTTTCTCATTACCCACTACCAACGAAGACACATCCACCTTAGCAGTGCTACTGGGTGATCCACACAGCAAAAACCTCGGTCTTTTACTGGGTCATTTAATCTCAGCTTCCTTTGTATCATCCATGCTTTGGAGTCAAGGATACCTCGTCTTCGATTATAGACATATCGGCTGGAAGTGAGAGTCCGGTTTAGCGGAACGCCGCAACAGCTGGGTGTCATCATATTAATAGACTCGTACATCACAAACATGATGCCGAACGACATTGCCGAGACTCTTCATATAGAGTGAAAGAGAATTGTCCAATCGACGAAACGCTTGTGGCACTCCTGTATGTAAGCTGATGCGTACATCGATTTCATTACCGGGTCTTGAATCGACCACAGATTGTAGGTCCTATTATTGAGGCATGAGACAAACCATCCAAGAGCTGTTACATGAATACCAAATTCTGCTTCAGACACTCTGTTAGCTGGACGCATCCGGAAGATAAACTGGTTGTTTATTATCCGTGCGGATCATCTGGAAAGCAAAAC
The DNA here is from genome assembly GCF_003918875.1 of Haliotis rubra. Classification (NCBI taxonomy): domain Eukaryota; kingdom Metazoa; phylum Mollusca; class Gastropoda; order Lepetellida; family Haliotidae; genus Haliotis; species Haliotis rubra. Next base: position 275,872 of record NW_025765012.1, on the reverse strand, counting down.
ATCAATTTGTCCCAATAATTAAAACTTGATTCCTGATGTTGGAAGTGTCGTGATGGTGTGTTGGCTTCACACCAGTCATACCAGTGACACCGGGTGTTCACGTAATTTCACAACGACAATCTCAGGTGGTGTTACATTTTCACCACCGAAGTACCAAAACGGCTCACATTGAGCAGGTGATAAATACTGAGGAGGTTTGGGCGCACACATTCATGTAAGGAAAGCCGCATGTTGTAACAAAAGGATCCACATTGTCATGTCTGTTGTCATGTACATGTTACATGACTGACTGACTGACTTTGGTGTTAGGCCGCTTTTAGCAATATTCCAGCAACATCACGGCGGGGGACACCAGAAATGGGCTTCACACATTGTACCCATGTGGGGATTCGAACCCGGGTCTTCGGCGTGACGAGCCAACGCTTTAACCACTAGGCTACCCCACCGCCCCACATGTTACATGAGCCCCGCGGCTTCCCTGCTGAACGGGCAAAGCGGCTGACTTTGTGTGCTGGCGATTAGGTGCGTGTCTCTGAGGATGTGGGTTCGAATCCCAGATTGGACATATGTTACATTTGACCACTTCCTAAATTGCATTGTGTATTCATGACCCAAGTCTTACCTTATAGAGTGCCATTATATCTCAGAGAACTTTCAATTGTTCATTTCGAATTCAAAAGTTAAAATGGCTGTATAACGAGTACCAGACTAGACTGCACCCAAGGGTCCTGCTACATTTGCTCTGCTACACGCGTACAACTGTAATTGTGTTCAGAAATACCCAGATGCTGGCCACCTCGACCCCCTGGCCGCTCCAGTCACCACGTGGTTTCGGACCAGAGACTGAGTCGTCTGCACACTAACAAAGAGCACATGGTGTAAACATTCTGATCTATTCCGTTCCACTGGTCCGGATCTTGACCTATTAGGGACATACTTCAATATGGCTCACTTGTACGCCCTGTATGTTACTGGGCTATTTCTCAACATACTGGAGTAGTTTCATTCATTGCTGTCCATTAAAACACACGTGTTGTGTGACATCACGCTGAATAACAGTACTGTTCCGTCAACACACAGGAAACACCCGCGAGGTGCCCGCGGCAATATATATTATACAACACATGTAAACATGTTGGTATGCTGTCCAGGATTATTATTCGCTGTTAAGGAAAGTTTACAATGAGATGCGAAGATGAGAGCGAGTGCTTTCTTTGACGACTTGACTTGAAATGACTCTTCTGGTCAAGTGCGAACAGTATCAGAACTCCAGAATTCCCCACCCCAGTTTTTTACACCTCAAAACTGTAGTGAAAGCCGCTCCTCTTCCTTTCCGCCGACCCCCATATTACATTATGATTAATACGTGTGCGTGTTCCTGTAAAAAATGCTGATTTAAACATGACGATATTTAGTGAAATAATTCAGTTCACCTCCTGACAGATTGGAGTGTAAAGGTGACCCACTGATTCATCGTCTTGTAGATATGATGCTGAGTGTGTTTATTTTTACGCCGCACTCAGCAATATTCCAGCTATATGGAGGCGGTCTATATATAATCGAGTCTGGACCAGACAATCCAGTGATCAACAGCATTAGCATCGATCTGCGCAATTGGGAACCGATGACTTGTGTCAACCAAGTCAGCGACTCTGGCCACCCGACCCCGTTCATATGTTGCTGAAGTAATCTCTCTCAGTCTGGGTTCGAGTCGGGTCATGTGACGAGTGACGTGTGAATGGAATATTGGAATTGTCTTTAACTACTCTCCACTAACATGCGCCGGTTTAACATCAGGTTGACATTTCTGAAAAGTTTCATTTTAAGAAACACTGAAAACATTTTGGCGTCTGCTCGAGAAACAAACGACAGCTAGAAAATGTCCCATTTGTGTGAAGCATACAGACAGACACACACACGTGCACACACATGCACACACCAACATTGTAAGTATACACTGAAAGCTAAAGACAGCGATAATATACGTATAAAATTCCACGAAGGTATTTGAATAGTGTTTTAGTTTTAATAGGGAAATATGTCTAACAGATATACTGATTCTGACTCTGCACGAGATTATGCTGAGGACGTACACATTCCATCTAACTATAAGGGTTACGCCCCATCAAATACAAGAACCAGCCTTCATAAAGGATGCCGTACCTTACAGTACCATACAGAACCTTACAGTACCGTACAGTGCCTTACAGTACCTTACAATACCATACAGTACCTTACAATACCTTACAGTACCGCACAGTACCTTACAATACCTTACAGTACATGTGACCAGACATTTGCGTGAGCAGAAGTGAACTAGTGACCTTGATTTTGAGGTCATCACTAATAGTGAGTGAGTTTAATTTTACGCCACACTGAGCAATATTCCAGCTATATGGCGGCGGTCTGTAAATAATCGAGTCTGGACCAGACAATCCAGTGATCAACAACATGAGCATCGGTCTGCGCATTTGGGAACCGATGACATGTGTCAACCAAGTCAGCGTGCCTGACCACCTGATCCCGTTAGTCGCCTCTTACGACAAGCATGGGTTACTGAAAGCCAATATTCTAACCCGGACCTTCACGGGTTCATCACTAATAACGTGGCACAGCTTTTTGTTTCTCAACATTCTCATCTAATCATCAATTCCTGTATCTTGGCATTTGGCTTCTGGAAACAGATTTTTGAACATTTGCATTTTTATCAACACAAATATTGAGAATAAAAATGCTAACTAAACATTATGTTCAATTTATGACGTTTCAGTCTTATACAGTACAACCAGAAATTATTGAGAATTTAAAGATTGTAATTTTTTTATATTTTTCACTCATTACTCACGTAAATAAATGTGAATATTAGCAGAACATAACTCCAGATTCAAAGACAGGTGAACAGTTAGTGTTTTGTTACGTCACCATGGGCAGCAACGCAGGCTTCAATGCGGCGGGGCATACTACTGATCAAAGAAGTTAGAAAGTCGTGGTCCATGCTGTCCCAATATCGGACCACCTCTTCTTTCATTTCAGCAATATTTGTCCGATTTTACTTATTAACACTTTCCTTCATAAGTCCCCAAACATTTTCTATTGGATTTAGGTCAGGGCTATAGACTGGCCAATCTAATAATGTCATATTTTGGGTCCGAAACCAGGCCTGTGAATGCTTTGAACGATGTTTTGGGTCGTTGTCCTGCTGGAAGATCAAAAAATTTCCATGGGACACATGAGCAGATGGAAGTAAATGTCCCTCGAAAATATCTGTGTACCGCTCACTGTTCACATTCCCTTCAAATACACAGAGGGGGCGTTGCCCCTAACACAGATATGCCACCACACACGTTAAATTTCGGACTGTACTTTGGGCGCTGATACAAAGGTTTTTCAGTTTGTTTGGTCCAGAATTTCAGTGTATTAGGAAACAGCTACACAGAACTTTCATCTGAGAAAATCACATTGTCCCAGTTAAAATTTCTATGCTGTAAGCACCAGTGCAACCTTCGCTCCTTTTGTTCAGGTTTCATGATCGGTGATGGAATTCCTCGACTTTTCTGCCAACCCATTGCATGCAGCTCAGTTCTAATTTTCTCATTACAGACAGCCACAGTTCCTCTATCAATCATATCCAGCCTTAAGTTTTCTAAACTCCTTCGTTTGTTTTTAGAAAAAAACAATACCAAGCAGCCTCCTGTCACCGACAGTCAATTATCTGGGCCTACCTGCGCCTTCCTGGTGCTCAATGCCATATCCATTTGCAATATTTTTCAAAACACGATAAACAGTGGACAAAGGGATGCCTGTTCTACTTGAAATCACTTTAGCTGATCTGATGTCCTTGTTATAATACTCTAAAATCAACTTCCTCTTCTCTAAATCATCCATACTGAGGATCACTGAAAATGTCGTCTGCTAGCAAGTAAACAAAGGGTGATAACTCTTCACAAACTAATGAAAAAGGATTAACGGAGTTGTCTCTCTGGAATGAAACCAAGCACCTGATAGCTGATCAAGGTTGTTTACACTAGAAATCCAATTTAACATATTCCTAAAATTCTCAATAATTTCTGGCCATACTAAAATAGTGACCAGCATCAATGATGAGTTTCACAAAAAATATATAGTTGGGAACATTTGTAGTACGGAAGTTGACTGCCGATCGTGATGCATTTACCAGTTTACTAACGTATTGCCAGTATACGTCATCTAATGAATTCAGCTTTCGATGCCATTTTGCTCATGAGAAAAAATAAAACCATTTTTGTTGTAATTTGATATTTCATTTGAAAGAAGACGCTAGGAATTTGATCACATAAAGCAGGTGCCATAATCAGGTGGAACCACCACGCCTTATCAAAGGTTATCACAGGCAGCAGCAGCACGACTAGTATTGTGTCAAACTCGTCGTCATTGGAATTCGGCGAAAAGATCTACTGGTCGGACGAAAGTAAGATTTCTTTTGTTCATGACTGCTGTCCGAGCTTGTGTTTGGCGCCGCTGAAACACTGCATATGCACAACGAAATATCTTTGAGCGTGTACCGTCTGGCAGGGCTTCATTGATGGTGTGGGATGCCTCTTACATGGCGGTAAATTTCATCTTGTAACGATGAGAAAAAATCCTAACTGAACAACAGTAAATCACTGACATCCTAGACTGGGTTGTTGTACCACATTTCGACGACCATCCTATAAGCGCAAAGCCAGTATTCATGGACGACAAAGCTGGGTCACCTTTTGTCTGTTTACGCGGATAACCTGTGTAACTGAAGTATAGGTATATTATGACTGTTTATGCAAGTATTTGCTATGCAGCAGCTCAATTGAAGAATGTTACCGTGCAAAGTGAATACAGTCGATACCCATTCAATTCACATGTCATCTCGTAAGTATTAGCTAACAGGACAGAAATAGACGAATATAGAGTAAGAACAAAATCTTTTCATATGGTCGTCAAACGTTTAATGAGACAATTCTGTTTTTCTCTTTGCCAAGCTGTTATGTTGTGATAAGGCAGAAAGCTACGGACTCTTCAGTGAAGGAAGGGAGATCGGTTGATATTGATGTACGTTTACAGCTTTGTCACTGTATGTCAACAACCTTATAATTTTACAATAGACTGTGAATATTTCAACCATATCAGTTAACTGCACTTGCCAACATTTTACCATAATCTGAACATGATTAAATATAAGTTATCAATGCTGAAATTATTCCTATGAATAGATTTACCTCCAGAATCTTGCAGCTTCAGCACCTGTATAGCCGCCATCCCTTCTTGACCTCGTGGACCTTGTATAGCCTGTCCACATTTACCCACAACCTTCACGTAATCATGTACATGTGATGGAGTGAAACCTTTCCATATTCACCAACAACCTTCACATGTACATGTGATGGAGTGATTCACCACCCAACCTTCACGTAATCATGTACATGTGATGGAGTGAAACCTTTCCACATTCACCCACAACCTTCACGTAATCATGTACATGTGATGGAGTGAAACCTTTCCACATTCACCAACAACCTTCAGCGTAATCATGTACATGTGATGGAGTGAAACCTTTCCACGTTCACCCACAACCTTCACGTAATCATGTACATGTGATGTAGTGAAACCTTTCCATATTCACCAACAACCTTCACGTAATCATGTACATGTGATGGAGAAACCTTTCCACATTCACCCACAACCTTCAGGTAATCATGTACATGTGATGTAGTGAAACCTTTCCATATTCACCCACAACCTTCACGTAATCATGTACATGTGATGGAGTGAAACCTTTCCATATTCACCAAAAACCTTCACGTAATCATGTACATGTGATGGAGTGAAACCTTTCCACATTCACTAACAACAACATTCACGTAATCATGTACATGTGAAGGAGAGAAACCTTTCAACATTCACCCACAACCATCACGATAACATGAGTATGTTAGGTAGTGAAACCATTCCATATTCACCAACAACCTTCAGGTAATCATGTGCATGTGATGGAGTGAAACCTTTCCACATTCACCAACAACCTTCACGTAATCATGTACATGTGATGGAGTGAAACCTTTCCATATTCACCAACAACCTTCACGTAATCATGTACATGTGATGGAGTGAAACCTTTCCACATTCACCCACAACCTTCACGTAATCATGTACATGTGATGGAGTGAAACCTTTCCACATTCACCAACAACCTTCACGTAATCATGTACATGTGATGGAGTGAAACCTTTCCACATTCACCAACAACCTTCAGGTAATCATGTACATGTGATGGAGTGAAACCTTTCCACATTCACCCACAACCTTCACGTAATCATGTACATGTGATGGAGTGAAACCTTTCCACATTCACCAACAACCTTCACGTAATCATGTACATGTGATGGAGTGAAACCTGTCCACGTTCACTCACAACCTTCACGTAATCATGTACATGTGATGTAGTGAAACCTTTCCATATTCACCAACAACCTTCACGTAATCATGTACATGTGATGGAGTGAAACCTCTCCACATTCACCAACAACCTTCAGGTAATCATGTACATGTGATGTAGTGAAACCTTTCCATATTCACCCACAACCTTCACGTAATCATGTACATGTGATGTTGTGAAACCTTCCCATATTCACTCAAAACTTTCACGTAATCATGTACATGTGATGGAGTGAAACCTTTCCATATTCACTAACAACATTCACGTAATCATGTACATGTGAAGGAGAGAAACCTTTCAACATTCACCCACAACCATCACGATAACATGAGTATGTTAGGTAGTGAAACCATTCCATATTCACCCACAACCTTCAGGTAATCATGTGCATGTGATGGAGTGAAACCTTTCCACATTAACCCACAACCTTCACGTAATCATGTACATGTGATGGAGTGAAACCTTTCCATATTCACCAACAACCTTCACGTAATCATGTACATGTGATGGAGTGAAACCTTTCCACATTCACCAACAACCTTCAGGTAATCATGTACATGTGATGGAATGAAACCTGTCCACGTTCACTCACAACCTTCACGTAATCATGTACATGTGATGTAGTGAAACCTTTCCATATTCACCAACAACCTTCACGTAATCATGTACATGTGATGGAGTGAAACCTCTCCACATTCACCCACAACCTTCACGTAATCATGTACATGTGAAGGAGAGAAACCTTTCAACATTCACCCACAACCATCAAGATAACATGAGTATGTTAGGTAGTGAAACCATTCCATATTCACCCACAACCTTCAGGTAATCATGTGCATGTGATGGAGTGAAACCTTTCCACATTCACCAACAACCTTCACGTAATCATGTACATGTGATGGTGTGAAACCTTCCCATATTCACTCAAAACTTTCACGTAATCATGTACATGTGATGGAGTGAAACCTTTCCATATTCACTAACAACATTAACGTAATCATGTACATGTGAAGGAGAGAAACCTTTCAACATTCACCCACAACCATCACGATAACATGAGTATGTTAGGTAGTGAAACCATTCCATATTCACCAACAACCTTCAGGTAATCATGTGCATGTGATGGAGTGAAACCTTTCCACATTCACCAACAACCTTCACGTAATCATGTACATGTGATGGAGTGAAACCTTTCCATATTCACCAACAACCTTCACGTAATCATGTACATGTGATGGAGTGAAACCTTTCCACATTCACCCACAACCATCACGTAATCATGTACATGTGATGGAGTGAAACCTTTCCACATTCACCAACAACTTTCACGTAATCATGTACATGTGATGGAGTGAAACCTTTCCACATTCACCAACAACCTTCAGGTAATCATGTACATTTGATGGAGTGAAACCTTTCCACATTCACCCACAACCTTCACGTAATCATGTACATGTGATGGAGTGAAACCTTTCCACATTCACCAACAACCTTCACGTAATCATGTACATGTGATGGAGTGAAACCTGTCCACGTTCACTCACAACCTTCACGTAATCATGTACATGTGATGTAGTGAAACCTTTCCATATTCACCAACAACCTTCACGTAATCATGTACATGTGATGGAGTGAAACCTCTCCACATTCACCAACAACCTTCAGGTAATCATGTACATGTGATGTAGTGAAACCTTTCCATGTTCACCCACAACCTTCACGTAATCATGTACATGTGATGGTGTGAAACCTTCCCACATTCACCAACAACCTTCACGTAATCATGTACATGTGATGGAGTGAAACCTTTCCACATTCACCAACAACCTTCACGTAATCATGTACATGTGATGTAGTGAAACCTTTCCATATTCACCAACAACCTTCACGTAATCATGTACATGTGATGGAGTGAAACCTTTCCACATTCACCCACAACCTTCGCGTAATCATGTACATGTGATGGAGTGAAACCTTTCCACATTCACCAACAACCTTCAGCTAATCATGTACATGTGATGGAGTGAAACCTGTCCACGTTCACTCACAACCTTCACGTAATCATGTACATGTGATGTAGTGAAACCTTTCCATATTCACCAACAACCTTCACGTAATCATGTACATGTGATGGAGTGAAACCTTTCCACATTCACCAACAACCTTCAGGTAATCATGTACATGTGATGTAGTGAAACCTTTCCATATTCACCCACAACCTTCACGTAATCATGTACATGTGATGGTGTGAAACCTTCCCATATTCACTCAAAACTTTCACGTAATCATGTACATGTGATGGAGTGAAACCTTTCCATATTCACTAACAACATTAACGTAATCATGTACATGTGAAGGAGAGAAACCTTTCAACATTCACCCACAACCATCACGATAACATGAGTATGTTAGGTAGTGAAACCATTCCATATTCACCAACAACCTTCAGGTAATCATGTGCATGTGATGGAGTGAAACCTTTCCACATTCACCAACAACCTTCACGTAATCATGTACATGTGATGGAGTGAAACCTTTCCATATTCACCAACAACCTTCACGTAATCATGTACATGTGATGGAGTGAAACCTTTCCACATTCACCCACAACCATCACGTAATCATGTACATGTGATGGAGTGAAACCTTTCCACATTCACCAACAACCTTCACGTAATCATGTACATGTGATGGAGTGAAACCTTCCACATTCACCAACAACCTTCAGGTAATCATGTACATGATGGAGTGAAACCTTTCCACATTCACCCACAACCTTCACGTAATCATGTACATGTGATGGAGTGAAACCTTTCCACATTCACCAACAACCTTCACGTAATCATGTACATGTGATGGAGTGAAACCTGTCCACGTTCACTCACCTTTCCACCTTCACGTAATCATGTACATGTGATGTAGTGAAACCTTTCCATATTCACCAACAACCTTCACGTAATCATGTACATGTGATGGAGTGAAACCTCTCCACATTCACCAACAACCTTCAGGTAATCATGTACATGTGATGTAGTGAAACCTTTCCATATTCACCCACAACCTTCACGTAATCATGTACATGTGATGTTGTGAAACCTTCCCATATTCACTCAAAACTTTCACGTAATCATGTACATGTGATGGAGTGAAACCTTTCCATATTCACTAACAACATTCACGTAATCATGTACATGTGAAGGAGAGAAACCTTTCAACATTCACCCACAACCATCACGATAACATGAGTATGTTAGGTAGTGAAACCATTCCATATTCACCCACAACCTTCAGGTAATCATGTGCATGTGATGGAGTGAAACCTTTCCACATTCACCCACAACCTTCACGTAATCATGTACATGTGATGGAGTGAAACCTTTCCATATTCACCAACAACCTTCACGTAATCATGTACATGTGATGGAGTGAAACCTATCCACATTCACCCACAACCATCATGTAATCATGTACATGTGATGGAGTGAAACCTTTCCACATTCACCAACAACCTTCACGTAATCATGTACATGTGATGGAGTGAAACCTTTCCACATTCACCAACAACCTTCAGGTAATCATGTACATGTGATGGAGTGAAACCTTTCCACATTCACCCACAACCTTCACGTAATCATGTACATGTGATGGAGTGAAACCTTTCCACATTCACCAACAACCTTCAGGTAATCATGTACATGTGATGGAATGAAACCTGTCCACGTTCACTCACAACCTTCACGTAATCATGTACATGTGATGTAGTGAAACCTTTCCATATTCACCAACAACCTTCACGTAATCATGTACATGTGATGGAGTGAAACCTCTCCACATTCACCCACAACCTTCACGTAATCATGTACATGTGAAGGAGAGAAACCTTTCAACATTCACCCACAACCATCAAGATAACATGAGTATGTTAGGTAGTGAAACCATTCCATATTCACCCACAACCTTCAGGTAATCATGTGCATGTGATGGAGTGAAACCTTTCCACATTCACCAACAACCTTCACGTAATCATGTACATGTGATGGAGTGAAACCTTTCCATATTCACCAACAGCCTTCACGTAATCATGTACATGTGATGGAGTGAAACCTATCCACATTCACCCACAACCATCACGTAATCATGTACATGTGATGGAGTGAAACCTTTCCATATTCACTAACAACATTAACGTAATCATGTACATGTGAAGGAGAGAAACCTTTCAACATTCACCCACAACCATCACGATAACATGAGTATGTTAGGTAGTGAAACCATTCCATATTCACCAACAACCTTCAGGTAATCATGTGCATGTGATGGAGTGAAACCTTTCCACATTCACCAACAACCTTCACGTAATCATGTACATGTGATGGAGTGAAACCTTTCCATATTCACCAACAACCTTCACGTAATCATGTACATGTGATGGAGTGAAACCTTTCCACATTCACCCACAACCATCACGTAATCATGTACATGTGATGTAGTGAAACCTTTCCACATTCACCAACAACCTTCACGTAATCATGTACATGTGATGGAGTGAAACCTTTCCACATTCACCAACAACCTTCAGGTAATCATGTACATGTGATGGAGTGAAACCTTTCCACATTCACCCACAACCTTCACGTAATCATGTACATGTGATGGAGTGAAACCTTTCCACATTCACCAACAACCTTCACGTAATCATGTACATGTGATGGAGTGAAACCTGTCCACGTTCACTCACAACCTTCACGTAATCATGTACATGTGATGGAGTGAAACCTTTCCATATTCACCAACAACCTTCACGTAATCATGTACATGTGATGGAGTGAAACCTCTCCACATTCACCAACAACCTTCAGGTAATCATGTACATGTGATGTAGTGAAACCTTTCCATATTCACCCACAACCTTCACGTAATCATGTACATGTGATGTTGTGAAACCTTCCCATATTCACTCAAAACTTTCACGTAATCATGTACATGTGATGGAGTGAAACCTTTCCATATTCACTAACAACATTCACGTAATCATGTACATGTGAAGGAGAGAAACCTTTCAACATTCACCCTCAACCATCACGATAACATGAGTATGTTAGGTAGTGAAACCATTCCATATTCACCCACAACCTTCAGGTAATCATGTGCATGTGATGGAGTGAAACCTTTCCACATTCACCCACAACCTTCACGTAATCATGTACATGTGATGGAGTGAAACCTTTCCATATTCACCAACAACCTTCACGTAATCATGTACATGTGATGGAGTGAAACCTATCCACATTCACCAACAACCATCATGTAATCATGTACATGTGATGGAGTGAAACCTTTCCACATTCACCAACAACCTTCACGTAATCATGTACATGTGACGGAGTGAAACCTTTCCACATTCACCAACAACCTTCAGGTAATCATGTACATGTGATGGAGTGAAACCTTTCCACATTCACCCACAACCTTCACGTAATCATGTACATGTGATGGAGTGAAACCTTTCCACATTCACCAACAACCTTCAGGTAATCATGTACATGTGATGGAATGAAACCTGTCCACGTTCACTCACAACCTTCACGTAATCATGTACATGTGATGTAGTGAAACCTTTCCATATTCACCAACAACCTTCACGTAATCATGTACATGTGATGGAGTGAAACCTTCCACATTCACCCACAACCTTCACGTAATCATGTACATGTGAAGGAGAGAAACCTTTCAACATTCACCCACAACCATCAAGATAACATGAGTATGTTAGGTAGTGAAACCATTCCATATTCACCCACAACCTTCAGGTAATCATGTGCATGTGATGGAGTGAAACCTTTCCACATTCACCAACAACCTTCACGTAATCATGTACATGTGATGGAGTGAAACCTTTCCATATTCACCAACAACCTTCACGTAATCATGTACATGTGATGGAGTGAAACCTATCCACATTCACCCACAACCATCACGTAATCATGTACATGTGATGGAGTGAAACCTTTCCACATTCACCCACAACCTTCAGGTAATCATGTACATGTGATGGAGTGAAACCTTTCCACATTCACCCACAACCTTCAGGTAATCATGTACATGTGATGGAGTGAAACCTTTCCACATTCACCAACAACCTTCACGTAATCATGTACATGTGATGGAGTGAAACCTGTCCACGTTCACTCACAACCTTCACGTAATCATGTACATGTGATGTAGTGAAACCTTTCCATATTCACCAACAACCTTCACGTAATCATGTACATGTGATGGAGTGAAACCTCTCCACATTCACCAACAACCTTCAGGTAATCATGTACATGTGATGTAGTGAAACCTTTCCATATTCACCCACAACCTTCACGTAATCATGTACATGTGATGGTGTGAAACCTTCCCATATTCACTCAAAACTTTCACGTAATCATGTACATGTGATGGAGTGAAACCTTTCCATATTCACTAACAACATTCACGTAATCATGTACATGTGAAGGAGAGAAACCTTTCAACATTCACCCACAACCATCACGATAACATGAGTATGTTAGGTAGTGAAACCATTCCATATTCACCCACAACCTTCAGGTAATCATGTGCATGTGATGGAGTGAAACCTTTCCACATTCACCAACAACCTTCACGTAATCATGTACATGTGATGGAGTGAAACCTTTCCATATTTACCAACAACCTTCACGTAATCATGTACATGTGATGGAGTGAAACCTATCCACATTCACCCACAACCATCACGTAATCATGTACATGTGATGGAGTGAAACCTTTCCACATTCACCCACAACCTTCACGTAATCATGTACATGTGATGGAGTGAAACCTTTCCACATTCACCCACAACCTTCACGTAATCATGTACATGTGATGGAATGAAACCTTTCCACATTCACCAACAACCTTCACGTAATCATGTACATGTGATGGAGTGAAACCTGTCCACGTTCACTCACAACCTTCACGTAATCATGTACATGTGATGTAGTGAAACCTTTCCATATTCACCAACAACCTTCACGTAATCATGTACATGTGATGGAGTGAAACCTCTCCACATTCACCAACAACCTTCAGGTAATCATGTACAGGGGATGTAGTGAAACCTTTCCATATTCACCCACAACCTTCACGTAATCATGTACATGTGATGGTGTGAAACCTTCCCATATTCACTCAAAACTTTCACGTAATCATGTACATGTGATGGAGTTAAACCTTTCAACATTCACCCACAACCTTCACGTAATCATGTGCATGTGATGGAGTCAAATCTTTCCATATTCACCTACAACCTTCACGTAATCATGTACATGTGATGGAGTGAAACCTATCCACGTTCACAGACTTCCTTCACGTAATCATGTACATGTGATGGTGTGAAACCTTTCCATATTCACCCACAACCTTCACGTAATGATGTACATGTGAAAAAGTGAAACCTTTCCACATTCACCAACAACCTTCACGTAGTCATGTACATGTGAAGAAGTGAAACCTTTCCACATTCATCAACAACCTTCGCGTAATCATGTACATGTGATGGAGTGAAACCTATCCATGTTCACCGACTTCCTTCACGTAATCATGCACATGTGATGTAGTGAAACCTTTCCATATTCACCCACAACCTTCAGGTAATCATGTACTTGTGATGAAGTGAAACCTTTCCACATTCACCCACAACCTTCAGGTAATCATGTACATGTGATGGTGTGAAACCTTCCCATATTCACTCAAAACTTTCACATATTCATGTACATGTGATGGAGTGAAACCTTTCCATATTCACTCAAAACATTCACGTAATCATGTACATGTGAAGGAGAGAAACCTTTCAACATTCACCCACAACCATCACGATAACATGAGTATGTTAGGTAGTGAAACCATTCCATATTCACCCACAACCTTCAGGTAATCATGTGCATGTGATGGAGTGAAACCTTTCCACATTCACCCACAACCTTCAGGTAATCATGTACATGTGATGGAGTGAAACCTTTCCATATTCACCTTCAACCTTCACGTAATCATGTACATGTGATGGAGTGAAACCTTTCCACATTCACCCACAACCATCACGTAACCATGTACATGTGATGGAGTGAAACCTTTCCACATTCACCAACAACCTTCACGTAATCATGTACATGTGATGTAGTGAAACCTATCCACGTTCACTCACAACCTTCACGTAATCATCCACATGTGATGGAGTGAAACCTTTCCATATTCACCAACAACCATCACGTAATCTTGTACATGTGATGGAGTTAAACCTTTCAACATTCACCCACAACCTTCACGTAATCATGTGCATGTGATGGAGTCAAATCTTTCCATATTCACCAACAACCTTCACGTAGTCATGTACATGTGATGGAGTGAAACCTATCGACGTTCACAGACTTCCTTCACGTAATCATGTACATGTGATGGTGTGAAACCTTTCCATATTCACCCACAACCTTCACGTAATCATGTACATGTGAAAAAGTGAAACCTTTCCACATTCACCAACAACCTTCACGTAATCATGTACATGTGAAGAAGTGAAACCTTTCCACATTCATCAACAACCTTCGCGTAATCATGTACAGGTGATGGAGTGAAACCTATCCACGTTCACCGACTTCCTTCACGTAATCATGTACATGTGATGGAGTGAAACCTTTCCACATTCACCAACAACCTTCACGTAATCATGTACATGTGATGTAGTGAAACCTATCCACGTTCACTCACAACCTTCACGTAATCATGCACATGTGATGGAGTGAAACCTTTCCATATTCACCCACAACCATCACGTAATCATGTACATGTGATGGAGTTAAACCTTTCAACATTCACCCACAACCTTCACGTAATCATGTGCATGTGATGGAGTCAAATCTTTCCATATTCACCAACAACCTTCACGTAATCATGTACATGTGATGGAGTGAAACCTATCCACGTTCACAGACTTCCTTCACGTAATCATGTACATGTGATGGAGTGAAACCTTTCCATATTCACCCACAACCTTCACGTAATCATGTACATGTGATGTAGTGAAACCTTTCCACATTCACCAACAACCTTCACGTAGTCATGTACATGTGAAGAAGTGAAACCTTTCCACATTCATCAACAACCTTCACGTAATCATGTACATGTGATGGAGTGAAACCTATCCACGTTCACCGACTTCCTTCACGTAATCATGCACATGTGATGTAGTGAAACCTTTCCATATTCACCCACAACCTTCAGGTAATCATGTACTTGTGATGAAGTGAAACCTTTCCACCTTCACCCACAACCTTCACGTAATCATGTACATGTGATGGTGTGAAACCTTCCCATATTCACTCAAAACTTTCACATATTCATGTACATGTGATGGAGTGAAACGTTTCCATATTCACTCAAAACATTCACGTAATCATGTACATGTGATGTAGTGAAACCTTTCCACATTCACCCACAACCATCACGATAACATGAGCATGTTAGGTAGTGAAACCATTCCATATTCACCCACAACCTTCAGGTAATCATGTACATGTGATGGAGTGAAACCTTTCCACATTAACCCACAACCTTCAGGTATTCATGTACATGTGATGTAGTGAAACCTTTCCACATTCACCAACAACCTCCACGTAATCATGTACATGTGATGGAGTGAAACCTTTCCACATTCACCCACAACCATCACGTAATCATGTACATGTGATGGAGTGAAACTTTTCCACATTCACCAACAACCTTCAGGTAATCATGTACATGTGATGGAGTGAAACCTATCCACGTTCACTCACAACCTTCACGTAATCATGCACATGTGATGTAGTGAAACCTTTCCATATTCACCCACATCCTTCACGTAATCATGTACATGTGATGGAGTGAAACCTTTCCACATTCACCAACAACCTTCACGTAATCATGTACATGTGAAGAAGTGAAACCTTTCCACATTCACCCACAACCTTCACGTAATCATGTACATGTGATGGAGTGAAACCTTTCCACATTCACCCACAACCTTCGCGTAATCATGTACATGTGATGGAGTGAAACCTTTCCACGTTCACCCACATCCTTCACGTACTCATGTGCATGTAATGGAGTGAAACCTTTCCACGTTCACCAACAACCTACAGGTAATCATGTACATGTGATGGAGTGAAACCTTTCCACATTCACCAACAACCTTCACGTAATCATGTATATATGATGGAGTGAAACCTTTCCATGTTCACCAACAACCTTCACGTAATGATGTATATGTGACGGAGTGAAACCTTTCCACATTCCCCCACAACCTTCAGGTAATCATGTACATGTGATGGAGTGAAACCTTTCCACATTCACCCACAACCTTCAGGTAATCATGTACATGTGATGGAGTGAAACCTTTCCACATTCACCTACAACCATCACGCAAACATGAGCATGTTATGTAGTGAAACCTTTCCACATTCACTCAAAACATTCACGTATTCATGTACATGTGATGGAGTGAAACCTTTCCACATTCACCTACAACCATCACGCAAACATGAACATGTTATGTAGTGAAACGATTCCACATTCACCCACAACCTTCACGTAATCATGTACATGTGATGGAGTGAAACCTTTCCATATTCACACACAACCTTCACGTAATCATGTACATGTGATGTAGTGAAACCTTTCCATATTCACCCAAAACCTTCACGTAATCATGTACATGTGATGGAGTGAAACCTTTCCACATTCACCCACAACCTTCACGTAATCATGTACATGTGATGGAATGAAACCTTTCCACATTCACCCACATCCTTCACGTAATCATGTACATGTGATGGTGTGAAACATTCCCATATTCACTCAAAACTTTCACGTATTCATGTACATGTGATGGAGTGAAACCTTTCCATATTCACCCACAACCTTCACGTAATCATGTACATGTGATGGAGTGAAACCTTTCCATATTCACCCACAACCTTCACGTAATCATGTACATGTGATGGAGTGAAACCTTTCCACATTCACCCCAACCTTCAGGTTATCATGTACATACGATGGAATGAAACTTTTCCACATTCAGCCAGAACCTTCACGTAATCATGTACATGTGATGGAATGAAACTTTTCCACATTCACCCACAACCTTCACGTAATCATGTACATGTGATTTAGTGAAACCTTTCCACATTCACCCACATCCTTCACGTAATCATGTACATGTGATGGTGTGAAACCTTCCCATATTCACTCAAAACTTTCACGTATTCATGTACATGTGAAGGAGTGAAACCTTTCCATATTCACCCACAACCATCACGTAATCATGTACATGTGATGGAGTGAAACCTTTCCACATTCACCCACAACCTTCACGTAATCATGTACATGTGATGGAGTGAAACCTATCCACGTTCACTCACAACCTTCACGTAATCATGCACATGTGATGGAGTGAAACCTTTCCATATTCACCCACAACCTTCACGTAATCATGTACATGTGATGGAGTGAAACCTTTCCACATTCACCAACAACCTTCAGGTAATCATGTACATGTGATGGAGTGAAACCTATCCACGTTCACCGACTTCCTTCACGTAATCATGTACATGTGATTGAGTGAAACCTTTCCACATTCACCCACAACCTTCACGTAATCATGCGCATGTGATGTAGTGAAACCTATCCACATTCACCTACAACGTTCACGCAAACATGAGCATGTCATGTAGTGAAACCTTTCCACATTCACCCACAACCATCACGCAAACATGAGCATGTCATGTAGTGAAACCTTTCCATATTCACCCACAACCTTCACGTAATCATGCACATGTGATGGAGTGAAACCTTTCCATATTCACCCACAACCTTCACGTAATCATGTACATGTGATGGAGTGAAACCTTTCCACATTCACCCCAACCTTCAGGTAATCATGTACATGTGATGGTGTGAAACCTTTCCACATTCACCCACAACCTTCAGGCAAACATGAGCATGTTATGTAGTGAAACCTTTCCACATTCACTCAAAACATTCACGTATTCATGTACATGTGATGGAGTGAAACCTTTCCACATTCACCTACAACCATCACGCAAACATGAACATGTTATGTAGTGAAACGATTCCACATTCACCCGCAACCTTCACGTAATCATGTACATGTGATGGAGTGAAAGCTATCCACATTCACCCACAACCTTCACGTCATCATGTACATGTGATGTAGTGAAACCTTTCCATATTCACACACAACCTTCACGTAATCATGTACATGTGATGGAGTGAAACCTTTCCACATTCACACACAACCTTCACGTAATCATGTACATGTGATGGAATGAAACCTTTCCACATTCACCCACATCCTTCACGTAATCATGTACATGTGATGGTGTGAAACCATCCCATATTCACTCAAAACTTTCACGTATTCATGTACATGTGATGGAGTGAAACCTTTCCATATTCACCCACAACCTTCACGTAATCATGCACATGTGATGGACTGAAACCTTTCCATGTTCACCCACAACGTTCAGGTAATCATGTACATGTGATGGAGTGAAACCTATCCACGTTCACCGACTTCCTTCACGCAATCATGCACATGTGATGTAGTGAAACCTTTCCATATTCACCAACAACCTTCACGTAATCATGTACATGTGATGGAATGAAACCTTTCCACATTCACCCACAACCTTCAGGTAATCATGTACATGTGATGGAGTGAAACGTTTCCACATTCACCCTCATCCTTCACGTAATCATGTACATGTGATGGTGTGAAAACTTTCCACATTCACCAACAACCTTCACGTAATCATGTATATATGATGGAGTGAAACCTTTCCATGTTCACCCACATCCTTCACGTAATGATGTATATGTGACGGAGTGAAACCTTTCCACATTCCCCCACAACCTTCAGGTAATCATGTACATGTGATGGAGTGAAACCTTTCCACATTCACCCACAACCTTCAGGTAATCATGTACATGTGATGGAGTGAAACCTTTCCACATTCACCCACAACCATGACGCAAACATGAGCATGTTATGTAGTGAAACCTTTCCACATTCACTCAAAACATTCACGTATTCATGTACATGTGATGGAGTGAAACCTTTCCACATTCACCTACAACCATCACGCAAACATGAACATGTTATGTGTGAAACGATTCCACATTCACCCACAACCTTCACGTAATCATGTACATGTGATGGAGTGAAACCTTTCCATATTCACACACAACCTTCACGTTATCATGTACATGTGATGTAGTGAAACCTTTCCATATTCACCCAAAACCTTCACGTAATCATGTACATGTGATGGAGTGAAACCTTTCCACATTCACCCACAACCTTCACGTAATCATGTACATGTGATGGAATGAAACCTTTCCACATTCACCCACATCCTTCACGTAATCATGTACATGTGATGGTGTGAAACATTCCCATATTCACTCAAAACTTTCACGTATTCATGTACATGTGATGGAGTGAAACCTTTCCATATTCACCCACAACCTTCACGTAATCATGTACATGTGATGGAGTGAAACCTTTCCATATTCACCCACAACCTTCACGTAATCATGTACATGTGATGGAGTGAAACCTTTCCACATTCACCCCAACCTTCAGGTTATCATGTACATACGATGGAATGAAACTTTTCCACATTCAGCCAGAACCTTCACGTAATCATGTACATGTGATGGAATGAAACTTTTCCACATTCACCCACAACCTTCACGTAATCATGTACATGTGATTTAGTGAAACCTTTCCACATTCACCCACATCCTTCACGTAATCATGTACATGTGATGGTGTGAAACCTTCCCATATTCACTCAAAACTTTCACGTATTCATGTACATGTGAAGGAGTGAAACCTTTCCATATTCACCCACAACCATCACGTAATCATGTACATGTGATGGAGTGAAACCTTTCCACATTCACCAACAACCTTCACGTAATCATGTACATGTGATGGAGTGAAACCTATCCACGTTCACTCACAACCTTCACGTAATCATGCACATGTGATGGAGTGAAACCTTTCCATATTCACCCAAAACCTTCACGTAATCATGTACATGTGATGGAGTGAAACCTTTCCACATTCACCCACAACCTTCACGTAATCATGTACATGTGATGGAGTGAAACCTATCCACGTTCACCGACTTCCTTCACGTAATCATGTACATGTGATGGAGTGAAACCTTTCCACATTCACCCACAACCTTCACGTAATCATGCGCATGTGATGTAGTGAAACCTATCCACATTCACCTACAACGTTCACGCAAACATGAGCATGTCATGTAGTGAAACCTTTCCACATTCACCCACAACCTTCACGTAATCATGCACATGTGATGGAGTGAAACCTTTCCATATTCACCCACAACCTTCACGTAATCATGTACATGTGATGGAGTGAAACCTTTCCACATTCACCCCAACCTTCAGGTTATCATGTACATACGATGGAATGAAACTTTTCCACATTCAGCCAGAACCTTCACGTAATCATGTACATGTGATGGAATGAAACTTTTCCACATTCACCCACAACCTTCACGTAATCATGAGCATGTTATGTAGTGAAACCTTTCCACATTCACCCACAACCTTCGCGTAATCATGTACATGTGATGGAGTGAAACCATTCCACATATTTGTGCCAAGCTGTTCTTGACAGCGGGATGATCCCTTAACAACATGGTTAATCGGTGTAATAGTACCAATATTCAAAATCAAAGGCAGCCCAAGCGACCTTGATAATTACAGCGGTATAACATTAGTAATCTGCTTGCGGAGGCATTTTACATAAACTCATCTCCTGTCGCCTTCAAACTATCTCGGAATCTATTAATTTATTCAATGAAAATTGAGCCGGTTTCAAGAAAAAAGTACCATTCAACATAACATAAGATGTACTTGTTGTACAGGCTGTTATAGACATGTAAATATACTAACAAATAAATTATACTGTGCTTTTATCGACTTTAGCAAGGCCTTTGACACGGCTGCCAGAAGAAGTTTATGGCTGAAAATGATGAACTGAAATCTTACTTGTAAATGCTGTAAGGTTATCTATAACATGTACTAAAAGATAAATTCATGTATATCCAGTAATGAAAACGTGTCCGGCATCTTTTCTTGTAATATAGGTGTTAGACAAGGTGATAATATGTGACCTTTTCTATTTGGCTTATATCTCAATGATCTAGAAAAGAAAAATGTAAGTCTTTTAAATGATTATTAATGAAGACTTTGTAAGTTTAGGACTGTACATAAAACTTCTTATCCTATTACAAGCAGATGGTTTCAACATATTTTTATTTCTAACGAAATTTGATCCCTAAAAAGCCAAATTTGCTTATGTAAATACCCCTTCAGATAATAAGTTGACAACGGCTGGATGGTATCCATCCATTGCACAGGATAGTGCTGCATATAATTTGCAGTTGCACAGGTGAAATATATCAAACCAATATATTTTTAAGTCAGTGGTGCCTGTAGTGTATTTTTCCATTGAATATGAATTTAACATTGCTAAAATCTTTTCGTGAACTGATCAAAGAATGTCCATGTTAGCAGGCGCATTTGAGTCGCTGCAACCAGAGCCCACGGCCGAAAACTATGAATACACAAAGCCAGTGAGAAAGTGGTTAAATGTAACGTATGGAAGAAATGAATTGGTATAAGACTGGGTTTCCATTTGATTGTAAGTTTATTTTCAGAGACATGACTTGGTATGAGATCGTTGATATATTCATTTTGTAAAATATAATCAATATGAAGGAATATCTTCTTTGTTTGAACATTTGTTTTGTTATAGCTATGGAGTGGCTAGTAGTTATGAGTTTATATATTCTCCCACGTTGTATGTCTTTACACTTAATGTCAAGGTATGCACAAAATCTTTGTCCATGTGTTACTTTACTGGCATTCAGGACACATATACGAATAAAGTGTCTGTCAATCTATTTTACAACCAAATTCCACTCTGTATCGATTTAAAACGGGAACATAGATAACTGAGAGACAGCCATATAACAAGTAATAGGGAACACACAGTAAACTGTAAACGGCCGTCTGAAACAATCTTTGAAAGCATGACTTCGCTCAGAGCGATCTGTCACTACACGTAGCCCGCCTCACTCCGCCCTTGCCTTAAACATTGTTTACAACCCAATCTTAAACAGATAGTAGGTTTCACTAGACCTTCTTAACCTCGTTGACAGCCCAGTCTTTAGTATACAGCGGGATTTATCCCGCCAACCACCTACAGACTTGTTCACAGCCCCATCTTTAACATGTAGCGGGTCTCACCCAACTCGCCACCTATAACCTTTTTCACGTAGCGGGTCTCACCCAACCCTGCACCCACAACCTTGTTTACAGCCCCATCTTTAACATGTAGCGGGTCTCACCCAGCCCTGCACCTATAACCTTGTTTACAGCCCCATCTTTAAAATGTAGCGGGTCTCACCCAACCCTGCACCTATAACCTTGTTCAAAACCCTATCTTAAAATGCAGCGGGTCTCACCCAACCCTGCACCTATAACCTTGTTCACAGCCCATCTTTGAAATGCAGCGGGTCTCACCCAACCCTGCACCTATAACCTTGTTCACAGCCCATCTTTGAAATGCAGCGGGTCTCACCCAACCCTGCACCTATAACCTTGTTCACAGCCCTATCTTTAACATGTAGCGGGTCTCATCCAACCCTGCACCTATAACCTTGATCACAGCCCTATCTTTAACATGTAGCGGGTTTCACCAAACCCCGCATCTATATCCTTGTTTACAGCCCTATCTTTAACATGTAGCGGGTCTCACCCAACCCTGCACCTATATCCTTGTTTACAGCCCTATCTTTAACATGTAGCGGGTCTCACCCAACCCTCCACCTATATCCTTGTAAACAGCATTCTCTTTAACATGCAGCGGGTCTCATCCAACCCTGCACCTATAACCTTGATCACAGCCCTATCTTTAACATGTAGCGGGTTTCACCAAACCCCGCATCTATATCCTTGTTTACAGCCCTATCTTTAACATGAAGCGGGTCTCACCCAACCCTGCACCTATATCCTTGTTTACAGCCCTATCTTTAACATGTAGCGGGTCTCACCCAACCCTCCACCTATATCCTTGTAAACAGCATTCTCTTTAACATGCAGCGGGGCTCAATCAGCCCTCCACCTATAACCTTGTTCACAGCCCCATCTTTAACATGTAGCTGGTCTCACCCAACCCTGCACCTATAACCTTGTTTACAGCCCTATCTTTAACATGTAGCGGATTTCACCAAACCCCGCATCTATATCCTTGTTTACAGCCCTATCTTTAACATGTAGCGGGTCTCAATCAGCCCTCCACCTCTATCCTTGTTTACAACCCCATCTTTACATGTAGCGGGTCTCAATCAGCCCTCCACCTATATTCTTGTTTACGGCCCTATCTTTAACTTGTAGCGGGTCTCACCCAGCCCTCCACCTATATCCTTGTTCACAGCATTCTCTTTAACATGTAGCGGGTCTCAATCAGCCCTCCACCTCTATCCTTGTTTACAACCCCATCTTTACATGTAGCGGGTCTCAATCAGCCCTCCACCTATAACCTTGTTCACAGCCCCATCTTTAACATGTAGCGGGTCTCACCCAACCCTGCACCCATAACCTTGTTTACAGCCCTATCTTTAACATGTAGCGGGTCTCAATCAGCCCTCCACCTATAACCTTGTTCACAGCCCCATCTTTAACATGTAGCGGAGTCTCATCCAACCCTGCACCTATAACCTTGTTCACAGCCCTATCTTTAACATGTAGCGGGTCTCAATCAGCCTCCACCTATATCCTTGTTCACAGCATTCTTTAACATGTAGCGGGTCTCACCCAGCCTCCACCTATATCCTTGTTTACAACCCCATCTTTAACATGTAGCGGGTCTCCCAATCATTCCTCCACCTATATTCTCCTTGTTTACGGCCCTATCTTTTAACTTGTAGCGGGTCTCACCCAGCCCTCCACCTATATCCTTGTTCACAGTACATTCTTTGGAACATGTAGCAGGTCTCAATCAGCTCCTCCACCTCTATCCTTGTTTACAACCCCATCTTTAACATGTAGCGGGTCTCAATCAGCCCTCCACCTATAACCTTGTTCACAGCCCCATCTTTAACATGTAGCGGGTCTCACCTCAGCAACCCTGCACCCATAACCTTGTTTACAGCCCTATCTTTTTACATGTAGCGGGTCTCAATCCTCAGCCTCCACCTATCTTTAAACTTGTTCACAGCCCCCATCTTTAACATGTAGTGGGTCTCACCTAACCCTGCACCTATAACCTTGTTCACAGCCCCATCTTTAACATGTAGCGGGTCTCACCCAACCCTCCACCTATATATCCTTGTTTACAGCTCTATCTTTAACATGTAGCGGGTCTCACCCAACCCTGCACCTCTAACCTTGCTTACAGCCCTATCTTTAACATGTAGCGGGTCTCACCCCACTCGCCACCTATAACCTTGTTCATTCCCCATCTTTTAACAGTAGCGGGTCTCACCCAACTCTGCACCTGTAACCTTGTTCAGCCCCATCTTTTAACATGTAACGGGTCTCATCCAACCCTCCACTATAATAACCTTGTTCAAACTTGTTCACAGCTCCTATCTTTTTCAAGTATGTTCAGTAGCGGGTCTCACCCAACTCCTGCACCTATATCCTTGTTCACAGCCCCATCTTTTGACATGTAGAGGGTCTCACCTCAACCCTGCACCCATAACCTTGTTTACAGCCCCATCTTTGTTCACAGCCCCATATGTAGTGGGGTCTCACCCAGCCCTGCACCTATAACCTTGTTCACAGCCCCATCTTTAAAATGTAGCGGGTCTCACCCAACCCTGCACCTATAACCTTGTTCACAGCCCATCTTTAAAATGCAAAGTGGGTCTCACCCAACCCTGCACTTATAACCTTGTTCAAAGCCCTATCTTAAAATGCAGCGGGTCTCACCCAACCCTGCACCTATAACCTTGTTCACAGCCCATCTTTGAAATGCAGCGGGTCTCACCCAACCCTGCACCTATAACCTTGTTCACAGCCCATCTTTGAAATGCAGCGGGTCTCACCAAACCCTGCACCTATAACCTTGTTCACAGCCCCATCTTTAACATGTAGCGGGTCTCATCCAACCCTGCACCTATAACCTTGATCACAGCCCTATCTTTAACATGTAGCGGGTTTCACCCAACCCCGCATCTATATCCTTGTTTAGAGCCCTATCTTTAACATGTAGCGGGTCTCATCCAACCCTGCACCTATAACCTTGATCACAGCCCTATCTTTAACATGTAGCGGGTCTCACCCAACCCTGCACCTATATCCTTGTTTACAGCCCTATCTTTAACATGTAGCGGGTCTCACCCAGCCCTGCACCTATATCCTTGTTTACAGCCCTATCTTTAACATGTAGCGGGTCTCAATCAGCCCCGCATCTATCCTTGTTTACAACCCCATCTTTACATGTAGCGGGTCTCAATCAGCCCTACACCTATAACCTTGTTCACAGCCCCATCTTTAACATGTAGCGAGTCTCATCCAACCCTGCACCTATAACCTTGTTTACAGCCCTATCTTTAACATGTAGCGGGTCTCAATCAGCCCTCCACCTATAGCCTTGTTCACAGCAGTCTCTTTAATATGTAGCGGGTCTCAATCAGCCCTCCACCTCTATCCTTGTTTACAACCCCATCTTTACATGTAGCGGGTCTCAATCAGCCCTCCACCTATAACCTTGTTTACAGCCCTATCTTTAACATGTAGCGGGTCTCACCGAACCCTCCACCTATAACCCTGTTTACAGCCCTATCTTCAACATGTAGCGGGTCTCACCCAACCCTGCCCCTCTATCCTTGTTACAACCCCATCTTTAACATGTAGCGGGTCTCATCCAACCCTGCACCTATAACCTTGTTTACAGCCCCATCTTTAACATGTAGCGGGTTTCCCCAAACCCCGCATCTATATCCTTGTTTACAGCCCTATCTTTAACATGTAGCGGGTCTCACCCAACCCTGCACCTATAACCTTGTTTACAGCCCCATCTTTAACATGTAGCGGGTTTCCCCAAACCCCGCATCTATATCCTTGTTTACAGCCCTATCTTTAACATGTAGCGGGTCTCACCCAACCCTGCATCTATATCCTTGTTTACAGCCCTATCTTTAACATGTAGCGGGTCTCACCCAACCCTGCACCTATATCCTTGTTTACAGCCCTATCTTTAACATGTAGCGGGTCTCATCCAACCCTCCACCTACATCCTTGTAAACAGCATTCTCTTTAACATGCAGCGGGTCTCAATCAGCCCTCCACCTATAACCTTGCTTACAACCCCATCTTTACATGTAGCGGGGCTCAATCAGCCCTCCACCTATAACCTTGTTCACAGCCCCATCTTTAACATGTAGCGGGTCTCACCCAACCCTGCACCTATAACCTTGTTTACAGCCCTATCTTTAACATGTAGCGGGTCTTCCCAAACCCTACATCCATATCCTTGTTTACAGCCCTATCTTTTAACATGTAGCGGGTCTCACCCAACCCTGCACCTATATCCTTGTTTACAGCCCTATCTTTAACATGTAGCGGGTCTCAATCAGCCCTCCACCTCTATCCTTGTTTACAACCCCATCTTTAACATGTAGCGGGTCTCATCCAACCCTGCACCTATAACCTTGTTTACAGCCCTATCTTTAACATGTAGCGGGTCTCAATCAGCCCTCCACCTATAGCCTTGTTCACAGCAGTCTCTTTAATATGTAGCGGGTCTCAATCAGCCCTCCACCTCTATCCTTGTTTACAACCCCATCTTTACATGTAGCGGGTCTCAATCAGCCCTCCACCTATAACCTTGTTTACAGCCCTATCTTTAACATGTAGCGGGTCTCACCGAACCCTCCACCTATAACCCTGTTTACAGCCCTATCTTCAACATGTAGCGGGTCTCACCCAACCCTGCCCCTCTATCCTTGTTACAACCCCATCTTTAACATGTAGCGGGTCTCATCCAACCCTGCACCTATAACCTTGTTTGCAGCCCTATCTTTAACATGTAGCGGGTCTCACCCAACCCTGCACCTATAACCTTGTTTACAGCCCCATCTTTAACATGTAGCGGGTTTCCCCAAACCCCGCATCTCTATCCTTGTTACAACCCCATCTTTAACATGTAGCGGGTCTCATCCAACCCTGCACCTATAACCTTGTTTACAGCCCTATCTTTAACATGTAGCGGGTCTCACCCAACCCTGCACCTATAACCCTGTTTACAGCCCTATCTTTAACATGTAGCGGGTCTCACCCAACCCTGCCCCTCTATCCTTGTTACAGCCCCATCTTTAACATGTAGCGGGTCTCATCCAACCCTGCACCTATAACCTTGTTTACAGCCCCATCTTTAACATGTAGCGGGTCTCACCCAACCCTGCACCTCTATCCTTGTTTACAGCCCTATCTTTAACATGTAGCGGGTCTCATCCAACCCTGCACCTATAACCTTGTTTACAGCCCTATCTTTAACATGTAGCGGGTCTCACCCAACCCTGCACCTATAACCTTGTTTACAGCCCCATCTTTAACATGTAGCGGGTCTCACCCAACCCTGCACCTATAACCTTGTTCACAGCCCCATCTTTAACATGTAGCGGGTCTCACCCAACCCTGCACCTATAACCTTGTTCACAGCCCCATCTTTAACATGTAGCGGGTCTCACCCAACCCTGCACCTATAACCTTGTTCACAGCCCCATCTTTAACATGTAGCGGGTCTCATCCAACCCTGCACCTATAACCTTGTTCACAGCCCCATCTTTAACATGTAGCGGGTCTCACCAACCCTGCACCCTCTAACCTTGTTTACAGCCCTATCTTTAACATGTAGCGGGTCTCACCCAACCCTGCACCTATAACCTTGTTCACAGCCCCATCTTTAACATGTAGCGGGTCTCACCCAACCCTGCACCTATAACCTTGTTCACAGCCCCATCTTTAACATGTAGCGGGTCTCACCCAACCCTGCACCTATAACCTTGTTTACAGCCCCATCTTTAACATGTAGCGGGTCTCATCCAACCCTGCACCTATAACCTTGTTCACAGCCCCATCTTTAACATGTAGCGGGTCTCACCCAACCCTGCACCTATAACCTTGTTCACAGCCCCATCTTTAACATGTAGCGGGTCTCACCCAACCCTGCACCTCTAACCTTGTTTACGGCCCTATCTTTAACATGTAGCGGGTCTCACCCAACCCTGCACCTATAACTCTGTTTACAGCCCCATCTTTAACATGTAGCGGGTCTCACCCAACCCTGCACCTATAACTCTGTTTACAGCCCCATCTTTAACATGTAGCGGGTCTCATCCAACCATGCACCTATAACCTTGTTCACAGCAGTTCATTAACATGTAGCGGGTCTCACCCAACCCTGCACCTATAACTCTGTTTACAGCCCCATCTTTAACATGTAGCGGGTCTCACCCAACCCTGCACCTCTAACCTTGTTTACAGCCCCATCTTTAACATGTAGCGGGTCTCACCCAACCCTGCACCTATAACCTTGTTTACAGCCCCATCTTTAACATGTAGCGGGTCTCACCCAACCCTGCACCTATAACCTTGTTTACAGCCCCATCTTTAACATGTAGCGGGTCTCACCCAACCCTGCACCTATAACCTTGTTTACAGCCCTATCTTTAACATGTAGCGGGTCTCACCCAACCCTGCACCTCTAACCTTGTTTACAGCCCTATCTTTAACATGTAGCGGGTCTCACCCAACCCTGCACCTATAACCTTGTTTACAGCCCTATCTTTAACATGTAGCGGGTCTCACCCAACCCTGCACCTATAACCTTGTTTACAGCCCTATCTTTAACATGTAAAGGGTCTTACCAAACCCTTCCACTAACAAACCTGGCCCAGTGATCAGTGTTAACCACGCTCTCGGCCTCATCAAGCCCTGTTTCAATGACCGGACGAGAGACATGATACACTGCGGCATAGGTAGAATGCGTTTATATTAGAATGGTAATGAGAGAAGCTAAGAAACGTGAGGATAAGAATGTTCTCAGATCGCGATGCCTGTCCGAACAGTGATCTGATGGGACATTTCTTCTCCGTTAGCCAATACGGTGCACTGGGAATCCTTGTGGTACCAAGTCGTCTTCAGGCATTCAGGCACAGGGAGGGTAGCTTCCTCACCACCTACTGAGGCATGGCGTACATATGTTGCCTCCAGGAACGGAAACAACAGGCTCGTATATCGCAGAGTTCTGTCTGGCATTAACTCGTCCTCCTCGCGCCACATACACATGTGACCACAGACATAGATATTTTCTAATCTTGGCAATTTCTGAGTCTGATGGTCACTACATACACCGGCCGGAGTTATCTTGAGTTAGACCACTCTACTTGACATGCTCTCACTGAGCTTATGATTTCCCGACGCGGGTTGGGTCACCTCAACAGTTACCTCCCCTGCTCTGCGCGATGGGAGCCGATCCGAGATACGGGCTGGTTGGCGTGACTGTTTCATTCCAGCAGACTCCGCCCAAGATTGTCACGTGCAAACGTTGTTGAAATCAGTGGTATGAAAATAGAGTGCTTGTTGCTATCAGTTCATAGGATGGGAATGCAGTAATCCACAACCATCAGTCACAGCGTTTGTGCCCCTGGTATGTGCACCTGGTCTGGAGGCAGAGTAAAGTTTCCCAGCAAGTAAGTCTCCAACTTTTCTAAGTTACCTTATTCTGTATTATCTGAAGGAATACTTCTCGCATACATATTTAACTGATTGACTTTCCTCTGTTTCAATTTCCCTCTCAGTGGGTAACGAAATTAATTAAATTGATTATTGGGAACATTATTAATGTATTTTATCCGCCAATGTTTAGTTCTTGATTGTGTTCAGCTTTGATGTTGCAGGAATCATTGTATCATACCGAAATGGCAATATTGTTTAATTATTTAGCTACAATAATCTGAACTGGTGCATAGATGCAACTACCGTTATCATAAAGTCATGTTGACAGACACTGACTGGCACCAACTTCACAGTATTGTCAGTAGAGCTGAAGGGGTCGTTGTCGGCACGGGTACTACAGATGTGTAACCCAGGTACGTTTCTGTACACAGAGACGTACACTAACCAAAATCAGAATACAGAAACGTACCCAAGTACGGTTCTATTCTGCATTGTGCCTTTTTCTTGATCAGAACTGTCACGTTGTTGTATCAGATACATTTGGCTTCGTTATATAAGAAACGAATATACACAGTAACAAATATTTGGCGGTGCACAATATACCACTCGCACTCAGTTGAACGGAATAACTACATATGGTTTCGGTTTGGGGTTACGGTTACGGGATATGGACTCGTCCACCGTGTAGGGTACCGGGTACGTGTCTGTATTTTGATTTTGTTTAGGGTACATTTCTGTGTACAAAATGTACCTGGGGTAGTACCTGTGCCGGCCCCTTCAGCGTCAGTTGACTACCAGGACTAAGTCAGGTAATAGAATAAATTAGCTATACTCAATGACCTGCTGAAGTTAACGATGGAATCAAATCTGGCCTGGTCAGTAATCCGACAGCAGTCACTCCCACGGGAGAACACATATAAACGTAATCAGTACCCATGGGCCACTAGCGGCAGTGGATAAAACAATACCGCGGTCTGTGTTTGTAACACACTTTGCTGCCGAATTCATCATTACCGCGGTCTGTGAGAGTAAGAGAGACAGAGAGAGAGAGAGAGAGAGAGATCATTAGACGAGAGAGAGAGAGAGAGAGAGAGAGAGAGAGAGAGAGAGAGAGAGAGAGAGAGAGAGAGAGAGAGAGAGAGAGCATTAGTGACTCGACAGGGAGCCAGATTTCTTCCAGCCCGACCCCCTATCCGTGAGCTAACCTGACCCCAACGTGAATGCAGCCAGGTGAATGGTGTACAGTCTAACACTTACATTAGCACTGAACATCTGTTCTGCGTCTGTACTGACTGAACGCTAGGCGTCATATCGAGGCATTCCGGAACGTGGCATTGTTACGTCACGTGGCAATTCAGCGAACAGTGGTGATATGGCTACAACATTAAACCAACGGTTAGTTATCGTCTATTTAAATTTCCTGTATTTGAGAAAGACGTATCCTCGATTTGAGATAGCAATGGATTCCATACCATTATTCCAACTTTTCAACATGCAGATATTTACCCTTTGTTTCCGCGCTCGATTCATTCACTACTCCTAACATATACAAGGCTAAAAGCCCGATCCTTATATCGTTATTTGCAAATGACCATTGAAAGTATCTAGACCCTGCCTTGAGTCCCAGTGGCACAAGTAAAATGGGTGGTCAGGTTCAATGACCCTATGGCGTGGATGGTGGCATCACTCACATGTTACTGAAACAACATTTCTTTACATCAAAGTAAGTGTCAAACACACTTTAAAGGGAAGACACATCAGGATTCAATTTGGAGACGGTAATGTAAATTTCATGGAAAACAAAAATCTTGAAACGTACGGCTTTTCTTTATCAATCTGTTAGTGTGACGTCACAAGAGGAGTGTTCAGTTTTGACATATATCATGCTAGATTTGCTTCAATGCCCGTTGTGGCTGTCTGCCCTAATGTTTGCTGACAGTGCAATACACGTGATATGCCCCTCACGCCTGCAGGTAGAGAGTACTTGATAAAACACTGCTGCAGTATACTACTAGACAATTTGCTGGTATCGACGATAACTTCGGGAATATCTGCTAATGCCACATGATCTATCTTCGCTGACATTATTTCTGTTTTATATTGGTCCTTAAGTCAAGGTACCCAAGTCAGATCTACAGAGAATATAGCTAATTGTAAACCTTCTGTCCGGCATATCAAGAATTTGACCGAGTTGCAAATGCACACCGAAAACGACACGATGAAAGATGCAGTGTTTGTGGGCTATGTGTGAGACTCGGGAAAATCCCGTTAACTTGAACAATAATTCCTGTAGTGAATAATGTTTGATATGACTGCCGCCTGCTTCTTGAACTATAATTCCCGTAGTGAATAATGTTTGATGTGACTGCCGCCTGCTTCTTGAACTATAATTCCTGTAGTGTATAATGTTTGATGTGACTGCCGCCTGCTTCTTGAACTATAATTCCTGTAGTGAATAATGTTTGATGTGACTGCCGCCTGCTTCTTGAACTATAATTCCTGTAGTGAATAATGTTTGATGTGACTGCCGCCTGCTTCTTGAACTATAATTCCTGTAGTGAATAATGTTTGA
This sequence comes from Haliotis rubra, assembly GCF_003918875.1. Classification (NCBI taxonomy): domain Eukaryota; kingdom Metazoa; phylum Mollusca; class Gastropoda; order Lepetellida; family Haliotidae; genus Haliotis; species Haliotis rubra. Next base: position 243,002 of record NW_025765012.1, on the reverse strand, counting down.
TGTGACTGCCGCCTGCTTCTTGAACAATAATTCCTGTAGTGAATAATGTTTGATGTGACTGCCGCCTGCTTCTTGAACAATAATTCCTGTAGTGAATAATGTTTGATGTGACTGCCGCCTGCTTCTTGAACTATAATTCCTGTAGTGTATAATGTTTGATGTGACTGCCGCCTGCTTCTTGAACTATAATTCCTGTAGTGAATAATGTTTGATGTGACTGCCGCCTGCTTCTTGAACTATAATTCCTGTAGTGTATAATGTTTGATGTGACTGCCGCCTGCTTCTAAATTGTTAGTCCAGGACAAAGTCCCACAGAAACACATTACAGGCACAACAGCTATAAAGTCTACATTTCGCTGTATGTTCAGGTTTCTTTGTGTTTTTATTTGCGTGAAAAATGTACTGAATGAATCCCATGCTGAGAGTTTATTGTATTTTATAATTCATTTTACATGTTGTCTGATAAACAAGGCGGGTATTACCGACAATACATAGACTTAAGCCTGAGTCACACCGAGGTAGTTTTTAGTACGTCCGCAGTAAGTCTGAAGTACGGGAATTCCGTTTGTGAATGGCAATCTCGTTTAAAGTACGCTGTCACTCCGTCCCATTCCAGAACGGGTAGAACGGTTGACATGTTCAACGTTCTGGAGCATCCTCCCGTCCCTAGTCCGACCGAGCCCGTCCATAAAGTTCTTAAACAGACTGTAAACAGGTGCCACTACGTCCCTTCCGTTCGCACACAGTTCGAGCCCGATCCGACCATTTTTCAAGAACGCACTGAGAACGAGTTCGGTGTTTGGGGGCACTGCGGTACGAGCCAGTGGGTATCACATTCCTTACATCTGCTGAACGGTCCTGTTTGCGGATGTGTAATAGTCAACATCAAACCATCTCCATTACATTTATTAGACATTGCTAACTACAATAACATCGAGATAATATGTAACATGTAATTGCGGAATCAATTAACCGTGCCTTATTTAACGTGGTATAGTATCTGGTAATTTGTCTGATCAATAATTTACCTAATTATCAAATTCAGTGACAAAGCCGATACACAGTACCAGGACACGCCCGAGAGTGTTGGTGTAAAACCTCCATTAACGATCACGTTGTAACAGCATGACCACCATGTGTTCCACGTGTCGACCAAAGATTGGGCCAACTGAGCTGGTGTTACCTGCTTGTTTGGGTCCTGTCGTAGGTGTCTACCCATTTCATACCACACATGCTCTTTGAGGAAGATTTCTGGAGAAACAGACCGCCATGTAACAGAATATCTGTAACAGAATGTCTGTAACAGAATGTCTGTAACACAGAAAGCTGGATATCTGGACGGGCATCATCCTGCTGCAACGTTGACGTCATTTGCACAAAGATTAGAACATGATCCCAACTGGGGTGGTTCCCGTAGGGTACACCCTTCAAATTGCCATCAACTATGAGAGTTGACCTGCAGTAGATAACGTCTGTATAGAGTTCATATTGTCTTCCCATGGACATTAAACAATCACGTTTGTTTTGTGCGATTTCTATTTGTGTAACATACCCACAGCACGTTGACCTTGACATTTAGTAAGCCATGGCATCGCGTAAGCGTATTTTACTGTGGGACAAAAAGTTTTCATGAGCAAACGATCACTTTGTTCACACTCAAGTACCACCTGTGTGAGTATCTAAACAAACAAGCAAACATCCAGTTTGTGCGCCGTGCATTAACAAGGATCAGCAAAGTGTAAATCACAACCTAAATTTCAAGATGTCTTCATAAATATGCAATGAAACATGCGCTATTAAATTTCAGAAGCAGTTTCCATTAATGTACACTATACAAAGTAGGGGCGATGGGGTAGCCTAGTGGTTAAAGTGTTCGCTCGTCACGCCAATGACCTAGGTTCGATTCCCCAGATGGGTACAATGTGTGAAGCCCCTTTCTGGTGTCCCCTGCCATGTTTTTGCTGGAATATTGCTGGAAGCGGCGTCCAATTAAACTCAGTGACTCATTACACAAAGCTCGGTGACTTCTCCCCATTAATATATATTTGTTAGCATTAAAAGAATGTTGAATGTAATGTGGACTGTAACTTGTACATATCATATTAACATATACATCGCTGTGACGTGCTTTTCAATCTCAATTGCACACATTTGCAGCGATGTATACACAGCGATGTTATGTTGACGCTAACGTATTGAGCTCGTTTATGTTGGACTCTTTCATCAAATGCACCTGCATTAAAAAAAGGCCATCAGATTCTGTTGATCACCGGATTGTCTGGTCCAGACTCGATTATTTACAGACCGCCGCCATATAGCTGGAATATTGCTGAGTGTGGCGTAAAACTAAACTCACTCACTCACTCACTTCTGTCTTCCTGGTCAAAATTAAACAATCGTAGGAGGTGTGTCGGTGAAAATAGACCCAAGAACCATATATAGTTCTTAAGAATATCTTGGTAAACAATACTGACTGCTGAGCCAAGGGTAGCTCGCACCTGGAAATAGACACAAATAATTTCAAATGGAAATTTTACTGAATATCTTGTCTGTCGAAATTCGTTATTTATGTAAGTGTAGGATAATATTGATTTGGTACAAGTTACGGGCAATATGATAAAATGTTCATGCTGCGTTGTCAATGCTATATCCGAGGTGATATGCCGTTCGAATCCCTGTTGCGTCTAGAATACATTAATGCATAAAGAAACGAAATTCTATGTATGGTTTGATCTTTCTTACTTACTCAAAGTTATACACCTTAAACTAATTCTCCTGTTTTACACACACTTCCGACATACTTGCAGTGGTAAGCTCGATCTGTGAACATCTTGTACATGTATAGTGACGTACAGGTAGCCAACATGTTACTACTCAGGTAGTATATTGCATCAATACCTGTCACACATGCCTGTAATAGGGAATACTCCAATATCAAAACTATACAGCTGTATATTTACCCTTGACTCGCTCCAACAATATTGTGTCCATATCATGTTGCATATAAAACACCAGAACCGTCAATATTTGAGGATTGTTTTCGTATTTGTGCATTATCCGAAGGTAAACCGTCCAAAATGTATAAAATCGTTCCACTACGCGAGTTTATACTAAATTTGTAATTGAAATCGATCGATAAATGCACAAAACTCGTAACACAATCTTCATAGTGACTAAGTAACGGCTCAAAACTTTATTTATTTATTTTATAAGGCATACCGTAGCGAGTATAAATACACATGGTCATGAATATCTATGCTTTCGCCAACAAACAACTCCTTAGGATGACAAACACAAGTCATGTCATGTTATTGAGAAATTTAGAGAGTCTGATTAACTAACAGACAGATCCTGAGTTCATCAATAAGTTCATCTTTACACCTATTATATTATGCTTATATCTGACGTGTTTGGACCCGTTAAGGTCCGGGTTAGAATTGATCTTCAGTAACCCATGCTTGTCGCAAGAGGCGACTAACGGGATCGGGTGGTCAGGCTCGCTGGCGGGGATGACACATGTCATCGTATCCAAATTGCGTAGATCGATGTTCATGCTGTTGATCCCTGGATTGTTTGGTCCAGACTCGATTATTTACAGACCGCCACCATATAGCTGGAATATTGCTGAGTGCGGCGTAAAACTAAACTCACTCACATTGTACGTGTTTGGGTCCAAAGATGTCAACAACTGAGCGTGTTTAGGGTTCAAACGTTGTAAGACCTGTAACCAAGTGTACATTCTACTGACTACCCACCCAAGACATGGAAGAAAAGCAAGCCAAGATAAGGGTATGATAATGATAGCCTTGTTATGGAGTTTATCGTGACCAGCATCGCGGTGACAACCTTGCATCTTCTAGATGATGTACTTTCTAGTTACGCCGAGAATTCACCTTCGCTGACCTTCACAAGGTATGTCCGAGAAACAAAATTACTCCTTTTCAGAAACCACAAAACCTCCTCAATTGTACTTTTATCATTCATATTCAGCTTGCAAAGAAACCGCCTTGCTCGGAAACCACGCTTCTCAACAGGGTCGGTAACTGTAGCTCCTCAATAGGGTCGGTAACTGTAGCTTCTCAATAGGGTCGGTAACTGTAGCTTCTCAATAGGGTCGGTAACTGTAGCTTCTCAATAGGGTCGGTAACTGTAGCTTCTCAATAGGGTCGGTAACTGTAGCTTCTCAATAGGGTCGGTAACTGTAGCTTCTCAATAGGGTCGGTAACTGTAGCTTCTCAATAGGTCGGTAACTGTAGCTTCTCAATAGGGTCGGTAACTGTAGCTTCTCAATAGGGTCAGTAACTGTAGCTTCTCAATAAGGTCGGTAACTGTAGCTTCTCAATAGGGTCGGTAACTGTAGCTTCTCAATAAGGTCGGTAACTGTAGCTTCTCAACAGGGTCGGTAACTGTAGCTTCTCAATAGGGTCGGTAACTGTAGCTTCTCAATAGGGTCGGTAAATAGTAACCGTAGCTTCTCAATAGGGTCGGTAACTGTAGCTTCTCAATAGGGTCGGTAACTGTAGCTTCTCAATAGGGTCGGTAACTGTAGCTTCTCAATAGGGTTGGTAACTGTAGCTTCTCAATAGGGTCGGTAACTGTAGCTTCTCAATAGGGTCGGTAACTGTAGCTTCTCAATAGGGTCAGTAACTGTAGCTTCTCAATAGGGTCGGTAACTGTAGCTTCTCAATAGGGTCGGTAACTGTAGCTTCTCAATAGGGTCAGTAACTGTAGCTTCTCAATAGGGTCGGTAACTGTAGCTTCTCAATAGGGTCGGTAACTGTAGCTTCTCAATAGGGTCGGTAACTGTAGCTTCTCAATAGGGTCGGTAACTGTAGCTTCTCAATAGGGTCGGTAACTGTAGCTTCTCAATAGGGTCGGTAACTGTAGCTTCTCAATAGGGTCGGTAACTGTAGCTTCTCAATAGGGGTCGGTAACTGTAGCTTCTCAATAGGGTCGGTAACTGTAGCTTCTCAATAGGGGTAACTGGTATAGGGTCTGTAGCTTCTCAATAGGGTCAGTAACTGTAGCTTCTCAATAGGGTTGGTAACTGTAGCTTCTCAATAGGGTCGGTAACTGTAGCTGCTTCTCAATCAGGGTTGGTAACTGTAGCTTCTCTCAATAGGGTCGGTAACTGTAGCTTCTCAATAGGGTTGGTAACTGTAGCTTCTCAATAGGGTCGGTAACTGTAGCTTCTCAATAACTGGTTCTGGTAACTGTAGCTTCTCAATAGGGTCGGTAACTTCAAGCTTCTCAATAGGGTCGGTAACTGTAGCTTCAATAATGAGGTCGGTAACTGTAGCTTCTCAATAGGGTCGGTAACTGTAGCTTCTCAATAAGGTCAGTAACTGCTTCTCAATAGGGTCGGTAACTGTAGCTTCTCAATAGGGTCGGTAACTGTAGCTTCTCAATAGGGTCGGTAGCTTCTCAGCAGGGTCGGTAACTGTAGCTTCTCAATAGGGTCAGTAACTGTAGCTTCTCAATAGGGTCGGTAACTGTAGCTTCTCAATAGGGTCAGTAACTGTAGCTTCTCAATAGGGTCGGTAACTGTAGCTTCTCAATAAGGTCGGTAACTGTAGCTTCTCAATAGGGTCGGTAACTGTAGCTTCTCAATAGGGTTGGTAACTGTAGCTTCTCAATAGGGTTGGTAACTGTAGCTTCTCAACAGGGTCGGTAACTGTAGCTTCTCAATAAGGTCGGTAACTGTAGCTTCTCAATAAGGTCGGTAACTGTAACTTCTCAATAAGGTCGGTAACTGTAGCTTCTCAATGTGGTCGGTAAATGTAGCTTCTCAATAGGGTTGGTAACTGTAATCGGCTGCCAGTATGTGTATTTCTTCATGTCCTACACATACACCTACACATACAGACTTGGTTACAAGGATGTGATATACCCACGATATGTGAGTGTGAAGGGTCAACTGTTCTTCAACAGGATGCATGTTTTTACGTTGTTAAGGGAACGTAACTAAGTATTAACGATCAGTAGATACTGGATAGCACGAGATAGAAGTTTTCTGTGTTTTAGTTCCGAGTCCAACTGGTCTATCGTATTGATGCAATATCTCAAACTCAACAACACCACTGGCCGTCTTACGTAGCGGAAACACTTAGCATTGTTCAATCCAGCACTGATAGCCTGAGACGCCAGTTCCGCTATGGCCGTGGCCGTAAAACGCTATTGACCGTGATGAGCGAGGCTTGGTGCTTGCGTCAACAGATGCCGTCTTCATAGCAATACCGTAAAGGGATTCATCAGTGGAACACGTGCTCACAGGGACCGCTTGTGTCAGGTACGTGTGTTGGACCTTTGTCGTCTCAGACATTCACTACAGTGTTAAATGAACGTGGATTGCAAATCGGTACAAATTATTGAGATTAATGTGTTCATGGGGCACAGTCGAGACTTAACATATCTTCGAACTCTCCTACCACACGCGCTTGTTTATTGATAGCTGTAGAGATCCCACAGTCAGGACTCTGCGCTCCCAGGGACAACTGTATTTCGGATCACATTTCCCTCAGTTAAAATATATTAACAGTATAATCACTTCAAGTTATGGAGTGTATATTGAACCTGGCATGGGTCATATTGTACTGAACGTAATTATATTGTCCCTAGGCTATTCGTACTGGAGGGGGAGGGTGGTGGTATCAAGGTAGCGCTTGCATGGATTCCGCACTCCCTGCTATAGCTTTCTCCGGTGGAGACATCACACTTGTAGTATTTTGACCCTTTGATAAATAAAGTTAAAAAAATCCAAGCAAGTACATGTGAAATATACAGAATATTCACCAACAGTTGGACGCCACGAGCTGTCCTCGACCCTGACGCGCATAGTGTAACCCGGTAGTTGCTTACATGCCTTGGTGTAGAAACAAGAGGCACGAGCTGTCCTCGACCCTGACGCGCATAGTGTAACCCGATAGTTGCTTACATGTCTTGGTGTAGAAACAAGAGACAGGAACATGAACTTATCTCTCCAAACAGGATTTCATATTACCGCTGGCCTAATCTAAGTAATTAGCGTGCACTAAGTAACGTCAGCTATGAGATCCCTGTTGGATGCATGTTATGATTATGCTGTAATGTTATCGTCCCTGGATCAACAGTTTATGTAGTAATATTCCCTAGCCTATGTTTGCTATTGGTGCGTCTTTCAGAGATGCATAGATCTATATCCTATTAACTTGATCGTAGATAATCATACACTTTTTTCCAAGGGAGAAAATGGGATTATAAACCAGATGTAACAGAATAATTTCCACTAAAATTGTCAATATGAGTGTTGGGATGACAAAATGCCCAAGATTTGAATAATGTAAAACACACCCTTCCCTCGCCTTTTATAAACGTTTGAATCAAATATTATTAAATCGTATCACTGTTTTTACTTTTAGATAATTATATCTACTTCCCTACTTCGCTATATTGGCACAAATGTATAATATTGCCTGGTTAACGTGTCATCAATACAAGCACCTATGTGTTGCAAATGAGGTTGTCTTTAAATACAGATATTCTGTTTTGTTCCCCGAGACAAGGCTACAGATGATAATTCCATGACATCGCCAATAACTGCGGACATGAAACACACCCCTGGCAAACACAACACATAGCCGAATATAAATATTAGTTTAAAGAGTAAGGCAGATTGTGTTCCACATAGAAGGCGTCACTGTGTTAACTTGGACTGTCCAAGTTTATTCACTGTCTGTACTCGCAAGCTGCTGAACTATGGCGCAGCGACCACGTGTGTATCTTCTCCATATAAATATAAGTCTTGTTCATATTGGTTTCCTGTGATAGATAGCTGGCAGTGACCGAAACCTTAAAACCTGGTTCTTTCACCAGCTTTATTCTTTATTGAATTCTCAACCAGGAACTATATTTGATTATAACTGACTATGTTAGGTGAAGTTTATGGATACTAGCACTAATGTGTGAGGTGACCGTACATGCAACTTAAAGAACACCTGACAGAAGACATGACGATTAAACACTAAGACATGAAATCTCATATAAACAAGGTTATTAAAGTACTACGCCCGTGTGTGGTTTTCCTGCCTTTAGATAAACATTTGTAAATAATTCATGTCACCACGTATCAGACGTGTATGTAGCACTCTGATTATGTATCGCCACTTCCGGTACCGGCCAAGCAAAAGACCAACTTCTCGCGAACGGCCAGTAGACAGAAGGCCACAGCTGCGTGGTGCAGTGCGTTTGAAGTGCATATCACGGTCAATCTGTGCAGAAGACGAAAATGACATGTTAATAGGGTACTTCCGTCAGCGACTCATGGGGCAGCGAGTCATGAGACCACCAGGTGGCGGTTACCGCATGGCCACCTGCTGGTCACTTCAGGAACTAAAAGGGACAAAGGCAATGGCAGCTTTGAGCATGAGCCGGTACGTGAGAAAAAAATCCGTGCAACTTTCTCGTGAAACAGTGGTACACAGGGCGGGGCACAATACACTGCATCGCACACGAGAGTTCGGATATCTGGAAATGTGTTAGAATGACTCACTCGCAAGTCCGGTGTAGTTGGTAACCTTCTTTAAAGCACTACGCCCGACGTCAATCCGCCCGTGCCATGTTATATGTTGCGGTCAAAGTTGTGGCCAACATATGAGTGAATGAGTGAGTTTTACACCGCTTTTAACAATATTCCAGCAATATCACGGCGGGGGGACACCAGAAATAGGCTTCACACATTGTACCCATGTGGGGAATCGAACCCGGGTCTTCAGCGTGACGAGCGAACGCTTTAACCACTAGGCTATCCCACCTCCCCTGCCAGCATATGTGAATGTGTGTATAATATTTAAATATGTGAACTACTTGATATCCGATGCAGCTGTACATCACTGCCATTCAGCCATACGTTAATACTGGTAATAAATGTATAGAGCAGATACCAAGAAACATAACTTACTAATGTAAACCTGTGTTATTGCACTGACGTAATTATATGCAGAACATGTCAGAGATTAACAATACTTATAGTTGACTTTTCATTGCCCAGATAACATATTACACAGGTACAAAGTGTACGTGAGTGATCGCGGGGAGTGGTGATCAAGGCCACACTCAGTACACCCATCCGTACTTCCCCCACCCCCTGCTCGCAAATATCCATTGATTTGTTTGGAACAGATATGTTCCGTTTAAGGGAATGTCTCTCAACAAGCATACCTTGTATTGCATGTTCACCTTATCTGAGATGTAACATACCTTGTATTGCATGTTCACCTTATCTGAGATGTAACATACATTGCACCTGTTGATCAGTCTCTATGAACATTGTGTACCTACAATGTAATGTTGGTGGAAACTGTACACTCAGAATGACATGTTATTGCGCCCATACATCAATACTAAGTAACGGAATACGTTGACAAACTGGTACATCAGTAACAAGCTGGGCCACAGTGATAGGCATACGTTGACAAAATGGTATGTCAGTAACAAGCCACAGTGACAGGCATACGTTGACAAACTGGTACATCAGTAACAAGCCACAGTGACAGGCATACGTTGACAAACTGGTACATCAGTAACAAGCCACAGTGACAGGCATACGTTGACAAACTGGTACATCAGTAACAAGCCACAGTGACGGGCATACGTTGACAGTCAGTAACAAGCATACGTTGACAAACTGGTACATCAGTAACAAGCCACAGTGACAGGCATACGTTGTCAAACTGGTACATCGGTAACAAGCCACAGTGACAGGCATACGTTGAGAAACTGGTACATCAGTAACAAGCCACAGTGACAGGCATACGTTGTCAAACTGGTACATCGGTAACAAGCCACAGTGACAGGCATACGTTGTCAAACTGGTACATCAGTAACAAGCCACAGTGACAGGCATACGTTGACAAACTGGTACATCAGTAACAAGCCACAGTGACAGGCATACGTTGACAAACTGGTACATCAGTAACAAGCCACAGTGACAGGCATACGTTGACAAACTGGTACATCAGTAACAAGCCACAGTGACAGGCATACGTTGAGAAACTGGTACATCAGTAACAAGCCACAGTGACAGGCATACGTTGACAAACTGGTACATCAGTAACAAGCCACAGTGACAGGCATACGTTGAGAAACTGGTACATCAGTAACAAGCCACAGTGACAGGCATACGTTGAGAAACTGGTACATCAGTAACAAGCCACAGTGACGGCATACGTTGACAAAAACTGGTACATCAGTAACAAGCCACAGTGACAGGCATACGTTGAAACTGGTAAACTGGTACATCAGTAACAAGCCACAGTGACAGGCATACGTTGACAAACTGGTACATCAGTAACAAGCCACAGTGACAGGCATACGTTGAGAAACTGGTACATCAGTAACAAGCCACAGTGACAGGCATACGTTGAGAAACTGGTACATCAGTAACAAGCCACAGTGACAGGCATACGTTGACAAACTGGTACATCGGTAACAAGCCACAGTGACAGGCATACGTTGTCAAACTGGTACATCAGTAACAAGCCACAGTGACAGGCATACGTTGAGAAACTGGTACATCGGTAACAAGCCACAGTGACAGGCATACGTTGAGAAACTGGTACATCAGTAACAAGCCACAGTGACAGGCATACGTTGAGAAACTGGTACATCGGTAACAAGCCACAGTGACAGGCATACGTTGTCAAACTGGTACATCAGTAACAAGCCACAGTGACAGGCATACGTTGAGAAACTGGTACATCAGTAACAAGCCACAGTGACAGGCATACGTTGAGAAACTGGTACATCAGTAACAAGCCACAGTGACAGGCATACGTTGAGAAACTGGTACATCAGTAACAAGCCACAGTGACAGGCATACGTTGAGAAACTGGTAAATCAGTAACAAGCCACAGTGACAGACGTTGTGCAGGCATGGTGCAGTGCTGGTAAACATCAGTTGTAATATGTGTTGACCTTGAGCCTACTAATGATATCGACAACTGATATTTACTCTTTGTTTGTGACATATTACTTTCAGCACATGGCAAAGAGTCTTGCAAGTCTTATAATTATTTATACGGACATTCATGCTTCACGTTCAGGGTATGACATTTCTGGTGTCCCCCGCCGTGATGTTGCTGGAATATTGCTAAAAGCGGCGAAAAATCAAACTCAGTCAGTCAGTCAGGGTATGACGTACAAAGAAGTAGATTGACGTTTCCTTCAGGATGTGACACAATATACGGATATGTATAGCAGGATGTTGTTGGACATTTTGTTTCGCACTGTACTACTACAACTACCACTACTTCTACTACTACTACTACTACTACTACTACTACTACTACTACTACTACTACTACTACTACTACTACTACTACTACTACTACTACTACTACTACTACTACTGCTGCTACTACTACTGCTTCCTCTATTACTGCTACTACTAATTCTATTTCTACTACTGCTACTACTAATTCTACCTCTACTACGGCTACTACTAATTCTACTTCTTCTACTACTACTACTACGTCTACTTCTACTACTTCTTCTACTGCTAGTACTACTTCTACTGCTACTACTACTTCTACTACTACTACGTCTACTACTACTACTACTACTACTACTGCTACTACTACTACTACTGACAATAACGATAAACAATCCAATTGCAATGCGTGAAATTCCCCGAGCCTTCTGACGATTATGGTTGCGACGGAGTTATTTATTTATCATTAACAAATTGCAAATTTATGTGATCCGCTCTTAAAGATTGGTTGAATTTACTCATTTTCCTTCTTAATGGCAGGAATGAATCGATTTTAACACTCTTTCCAAGGACTTTCAATAGAACGTGTAGACCTTGTCTCGGCCCGAATCAATACGACAAGACGACAAAGCCCAAACCCATATCCATCACGTCCACCACCACCACTCTACAGGCCTGAATAACAGGTGAGCAAGAAAACAAATGTAGACGAAGGTGAACGTGATTAGATTTCCCGTATGAGTGAATGTATTATTTAACATGCCCTGATTAAAGACGCGTCCATCACGTTACCTGTACATGAAATCCGTCCAGCACCAGCGCCTACTGTGCATGGGATTGATTGTTTGGTAAGCAGGGGAGGATACCTGTAACTACAAAGCTTCGTTTTCAAATAGAGAAATTGCTGTTGTGAAAGTAATAAAACGGAATGTGAAATATAAGTGTACATGGTATATTTCTGTCAATTATATTTTCAATTAAACTAAATCACGTGACGTTTCTTAGTGTACCACGTCACTCAATATACATATCGGTAATTAAGTACAGCGATGTGCATCAAATACCACCCAGAGGGCTTAGGGGCTGAGTTTCTAACTTCACGGAATTCATCCTTGGAAATAATAACACCATGTGCACAGATTTGCGTATTTGTCAACTTTGAAAAAGATTAAGTGTTTTGCTAAATGTTACTATGTAGGCAGTAGCGAGCATATTTTGACAACCGCCTTAGTATAGTTAGAGCGTCTGTCCTGAGCGGGAGAGTAATGGGTCGATGGCCAAGCTGCATTACTTCCAATAACATTTCTAGTTGTTGTTGCCCTGCCTGGACCTTGATATTTGGGGACTGGTCAGGTCGGAGTTAGTGTGGCTTGTCTCAGTGAGGTATCAATGTGAAGTCGTAAGTCTGAACATCTCAGAGAGACACAGACACGCACGCGCACGCACATACACACAGACGGTGTAGTAAAATGGAAACTTGCCTCTGTAGATGTTATTATGATCCAGGTCTAACGGGATACTATGGAACGTATTGACTCAGGGCCCACAGTCTGAGCAGCCAATATTTACCTACGTATTCAACATGGAGCCCATCCCATACATAACAACAATGGGCCCTACCCCTTGTAGCATAACAACAATGGGTCGGGCAACTTGCGACATTACAACAGTGGGTCGGGCACCTACCACATAAAAACAATGGCCCGGGCGATTTGCCACATAACCATAGAGCACAGGTCATCTCAGACATAACAATGTGCCCTACCCCTTGTAGCATAACAACAATGGGTAGGGCACCTTGCCACATAAAAAACAATGGCCCAGGCACATTGCCACATAAAAACAATTGCGACTTGCAACATAACCATAGAGCACAGGTCATCTCAGACATAACAACAATGTGCCCTACCCCTTGTAGCATAACAACAATGGGTCGGGCACCTTGGTCCACATTGCCACATAAAACAATGACCCAGGCACCTTGCAACATAACCATAGAACACATGTCATCTCAGACATAACAACAATGGGCCCTACCCTTGTAGCATAACAACAATGGGTCGGGCACCTTGCCACATAAAACAATGGCCCGGGCACATTGCCACATAAAAACAATGGTCCGGGCACCTTACGACATAACAACAATGGGTCGTGCACCCTTGCGACATAACAACAATGGGCCATGCCCCTTGCAACATAACAATAAGAATGGGACGGCCGTATGCTGAGCGTATGCGTATGCTGAGCGTATGCTGTATGAAAACGATGTGTAAAAATATTGTTATAAGTCAAGGCTCTTGGGTTATTTAATTCCCGCATTGCACATTCAAGAAGTTAGTCTTTGGCCTCCCTTTGTTTAGCTATTTATAAACCGTTAAGCCATAGCGCATGTGTGACAAATTAGTCGTTCATTTCAGATAGCATGCACTTGTTGCCGAGTGTCTGCCGGCTGTAGATGAGGACTTTCAATATATATGGCTGGGCGTTGGTGTGTCTCTGATGTAACACTCGCTTGATAACCTCAGCTTCCTGCTGTTGTTATGTACAAGTGCAGGTCACGAAGAACATGGCGCTGTGACGGGTTGGTGTCTCGTGGGCGTCAACATCTTCATCTCAACTTGTGTAGTGACTACGACAGTAGTAGATACCATCTGAGTGGCTACAGACACATGTAGACAGTAGTAGCTACTCACATCTGTGTCTACAGACACATGTAGACAGTAATAGCTGCCATCTGTGGCTACAGACACATGTAGAAAGTAGTAGTAGATACCATCTGTGTCTACGGACACATGTGTAGACAGTAGTAGCTACCCATCTGTGTCTACAGACACATGTAGACAGTAGTAGCTACCATCTGTGTCTACGGTCCCATGTAGACAGTAGTAGCTACCATCTGTGTCTACGGACACATGTAGACAGTAGTAGTTACCATCTGTGTCTACAGACACATGGTGACAGTAGCAGCTACCATCTGTGTCTACAGACACATGTAGACAGGAGTAGTTACCATCTGTATCTACAGACACATATAGACAGTAGTAGCTGCCATCTGTGTCTACAGACACATGTAGACAGTAGTAGCACCATCTGTGTCTACAGACACATGTAGACAGTAGTAGCCACCATCTGTGTCTACAGACACATGTAGACAGTAGTAGCTACCATCTGTATCTACAGACACATGAAGAAAGTAGTAGCTACCACCTGTGTCTACAGACACATGTAGACAGTAGTAGCTACCATCTGTGTCTACAGACACATGTAGACAGTAGTAGGTACCATCTGTGTCTACAGACACATGTAGACAGGAGTAGTTACCATCTGTGTCTACAGACACATGTAGACAGTAGTAGTTACCATCTGTGTCTACAACACATGTAGACAGTACTAGTTACCATCTGTGTCTACAGACACACGTAGACAGTAGTAGGTACCATCTGTGTCTGAAATATGTAGACAGGAGTAGGTACCTTCTGCGTCTAAAAATATGAAGACAGGAGTAGGTACCTTCTGTGTCTGAAATATGTAGACATAAGTGGGCACCTTTCTGTGTCTAAAAATATGTATACAGGAGTAGGTACCTTCTGTGTCTAAAATATGTAGACAGGAGTAGGTACCTTCTGTGTCTAAAATATGTATACAGGAGTAGGTACCTTCTGTGTCTAAAAATATGTAGACAGGAGTAGGTACCTTCTGTGTCTAAAATATGTAGACATAAGTAGGTACCTTCTGTGTCTAAAAATATGTAGACAGGGAGTAGGTACCTTCTGTGTCTAAAATATGTAGACAGGAGTAAGTACCTTCTGTGTCTACAATAATATGTAGACAGGGAGTAGGTACCATCTCTGTCTGAAAAAATATGTAGACAGGAGTAGGTACCTTCTGTGTCTAAAAATATGTAGACAGGAGTAGGTACCTTCTGTGTCTAAAATATGTAGACAGGAGTAGGTACCTTCTGTGTCTAAAAATATGTATACAGGAGTAGGTACCTTCTGTGTCTAAAAATATGTATACAGGAGTAGGTACCTTCTGTGTCTAAATGTAGACATAAGTAGGTACCTTCTGTGTCTAAAAATATGTAGACAGGAGTAGGTACCTTCTGTGTCTAAAAATATGTATACAGGAGTAGGTACCTTCTGTGTCTAAAATATGTAGACATAAGTAGGTACCTTCTGTGTCTAAAATATGTAGACAGGAGTAGGTACCTTCTGTGTCTAAAATATGTAGACAGGAGTAGGTACCTTCTGTGTCTAAAATATGTAGACAGGAGTAGGTACCTTCTGTGTCTAAAATATGTAGACAGGAGTAGGTACCTTCTGTGTCTAAAATATGTAGACAGGAGTAGGTACCTTCTGTGTCTAAAATATGTAGACAGGAGTAGGTACCTTCTGTGTCTAAAATATGTAGACATAAGTGGGTACCTTTCTGCGTCTAAAAATATGTAGACATGAGTAGGTAACTTCTGTGTCTAAAAATATGTAGACAGGAGTAGGTACTATCTGTGTCTGAAAATATGTAGACATAAGTGGGTACTGTCTGCGTCTAAAAAATATGTAGACAGGAGTAGGTACCATTTGTGTCTACGGTCACATGTAGACAGTAGTAGCTATCATCTCTGTCTACAGACACATGTAGACAGTAGTAGTTAGCATCTTTGTCTACAGACACATGTAGACAGTAGTAGCTACCATCTGTGTCTACAGACACATGTAGACAGTAGTAGTTACCATCTGTGTCTACAGACACATGTAGACAGTAGTAGCTACCATCTGTGTCTACAGACACATGGTGACAGTAGTAGCTACCATCTGTGTCTACAGAACATGTAGACAGGAGTAGTTACCATCTGTGTTTACAGACACATGTAGACAGTAGTAGCTACCATCTGTATCTACAGACACATGAAGACAGTAGTAGCTACCACCTGTGTCTACAGACACACATGTAGACAGTAGTAGCTACCACCTGTGTCTACAGACACATGTAGACAGTAGTAGCTACCATCTGTGTCTACAGACACATGTAGACAGTACTAGTTACCATCTGTGTCTACAGACACACGTAGACAGTAGTAGGTACCATCTGTGTCTACAAACATGTAGACACGTGTAGACAGGGTAGGTACCATCTCTGTCTAAAAATATGTAGACAGGAGTAGGTACCATCTGTGTCTGAAATATGTAGACATAAGTGGGTACTTTTGTGTCTAAAAATATGTAAACAGGAGTAGGTACCATCTGTGTCTAAAATATGAAGACATAAGTGGGTACTTTCTGCGTCTAAAATATGTAGACAGGAGTAGGTACCATCTGTGTCTGAAATATGTAGACATAAGTGGGTACTTTCTGTGTCTAAAAATATGTAGACAGGAGTAGGTAACATCTGTGTCTGAAATATGTAGACATAAGTGGGTACTTTCTGTGTCTAAAATATGTAGACAGAAGTAGGTACCTTCTGTGTCTAAATATGTAGACAGGATTAGGTACCTTCTGCGTCTAAAATATGTAGACAGGAGTAGGTACCTTCTGTGTCTAAAATATGTAGACATAAGTAGGTACCTTCTGTGTCTAAAATATGTAGACAGGAGTAGGTACCTTCTGTGTCTAAAAATATGTAGACAGGAGTAGGTACCTTCTGTGTCTAAAGACATGTAGACAGGAGTAGATACCATCTGTGTCAACAGACAGATATAGACAGTGAGTATCTTCACAGACAGTTATAGCTGTTATGGGTAGTGTGTATAGAGCCATCTGTGCTAGATTTGTGTATATGACGGTTGACACGCGTATCTATTACACACACGTGACATGCTCAAGTTAATCGTTATAGGATTCAAACTGACTAGTCAACGCTTTCAGAGACATGGAAACTGCATATATGTAATCTTTGGATAAGATGTGACGTATATGCATTGCATATACATCTGGAAGGTTTTACATGAGTTGCGCAAGACGCTTATATTGACAGGGCCAGCTTCACGTGGACACCTTGATCACGTATATTTGAAATAACGCTATGTGTTCTATACTGCAGACATCACAGTACATGTATACCTGTCAGTCTAAGTCGGCAGGTTCGACATGATCACTCCTGTACCTCTCACCTGTGCGGGTCAAGCTGAGGGCATTGAGTTGGGGTGTTCGGTAAAAAGGTACCGGTTAAAAAGTCCTGAATTTGCCTTGGTAAAAATTAAGTCTTCAAAAAAAGCCCCCTTTTCATTTTTATTTTACTGGTAACTAGCTCTGGGTGAGATGCAATCAGTTCAATATAATCTGGGGTGTCATGTGTGGGGCGTGGGGTTGTATGATGTGTGGTGTGGGGCGTGTGGTGTGGGGTGTATGGTTTGGGTGTGTGGTACGGGATGATTTGCATGTTGTGAATGCGAATATAATCTGGGACGTAGGGTGTTGGGCGTGGGGCGTTGGTGTGAGGCGTGGGGCATGGGGCGTGGGGTGACTTGCATATTGTGAATGCGAACTGATAACATTATTACAATATACATGTGTCCAGGTGGATTCCATATCTGTGCTATTTCTACTGAGGAGTGAACACACCCTACAATATATTGACAGTATAATTAGTGCAGAACGTTGGACCCGTATATCCTCAAATCAGATTCCGGATATCTACATGTTCACAGACAATATCATCATCATTCCCAGTGCAAATCTGATATAAGAGAGCCTTGTGTTGATCCTGAAGTTGTTGAAGCGTCTGTAGCAACGCAACTATTGACACCCAGACAGCTACATGGTTTATACGTAGAGTCCATACATTCCAGGTTAGACACTATCTTTTGTGTCTGTCTCCTGGCAACTTGCTGATCTGTCCCCTTTGCTGTAATCGTTTTGCCATTGTTAGCACGGATGTCGTCTTATCTGTATTTGGTCTAATGTCATGACTTCCTCAACGGCAGGTACAGTGCATGTCTGGACCCCAGTCTCCCGCATGTATCTGTAATCTGTAGATTAATGTAGTGAAATTCCCACGACTGAACTTCGATGGACTCATGAAAAAGCCAAAACAAGTACACACATGAACATGCACTGAACAGCCTTGACTTCCTCCAGCCCCCATGCCTCAGGTAGTAATATACGGCTCTGTTTTCACCTGTACAATTACATCTTGTCAGATTGGCCCGACTCCTCGACTTACATAGATCCGACTTACAGACTTCAGCCAAGTACAAGCTTCACGAGTCAGACAGATCCGACTTACAGATAGCAGCCAAGTACAAACTTCACGAGTCAGATAGATCCGACTTACAGACAGCAGCCAAGTACAAACTTCACGAGTCAGATAGATCCCACTTACAGACAGCAGCCAAGTACAAACGTCACGAGTCAGATAGATCCCACTTACAGACAGCAGCCAAGTACAAACTTCACGAGTCAGATAGATCCCACTTAAAGACAGCAGCCAAGTACAAACTTCACGAATCAGATAGATCCCACTTACAGACATCAGCCAAGAAAAATTCACGAGTCAGATAGATCCGACTTACAGACGGCAGCCAAGTACAAACTTCACGAGTCAGATAGATCCGACTTACAGACAGCAGCCAAGTACAAACTTCACGAGTCAGATAGATCCGACTTACAGACATCAGCCAAGTACAAACTTCACGAGTCAGATAGATCCCACTTACAGACAGCAGCCAAGTACAAACTTCACGAGTCAGATAGATCCCACTTACAGACAGCAGCCAAGTACAAACGTCACGAGTCAGATAGATCCCACTTACAGACAGCAGCCAAGTACAAACTTCACGAGTCAGATAGATCCCACTTAAAGACAGCAGCCAAGTACAAACTTCACGAATCAGATAGATCCCACTTACAGACAGCAGCCAAGAAAAAATTCACGAGTCAGATAGATCCGACTTACAGACAGCAGCCAAGTACCAACTTCACGAGTCAGATAGATCCCACTTACAGACAGCAGCCAAGTACAAACTGCACGAGTCAGATAGATCCGACTTACACACAGCAGCCAAGTACAAACTTCACTAGTCAGATAGATCCCACTTACAGACAGCAGCCAAGTACAAACTTCACGAATCAGATAGATCCCACTTACAGACATCAGCCAAGTACAAACTTCACGAATCAGATAGATCCCACTTACAGACAGCAGCCAAGTACAAACTTCACGAGTCAGATAGATCCCACTTACAGACAGCAGCCAAGTACAAACTTCACGAGTCAGATAGATCCCACTTACAGACAGCAGCCAAGTACAAACTCCACGAGTCAGATAGTTCCCACTTACAGACAGCAGCCAAGTACCAACTTCACGAGTCAGATGGATCCCACTTACAGACAGCAGCCAAGTACAAACTTCACGAATCAGATAGATCCGACTTACAGACAGCAGCCAAGTACAAACTTCACGAGTCAGATAGATCCGACTTACAGACAGCAGCCAAGTACAAACTTCACGAGTCAGATAGATCCCACTTACAGACAGCAGCCAAGTACAAACTTCACGAGTCAGATAGATCCCACTTACAGACAGCAGCCAAGTACAAACTTCACGAGTCAGATAGATCCCACTTACAGACAGCAGCCAAGTACAAACTTCACGAATCAGATAGATCCGACTTACAGACATCAGCCAAGTACAAACTTCACGAATCAGATAGATCCCACTTACAGACATCACCCAAGTACAAACTTCACTAGTCAGATAGATCCCACTTACAGACAGCAGCCAAATTACAAACGTCACGTGTCAGATAGATCCCACTTACAGACAGCAGCCAAGTACAAACTCCACGAGTCAGATAGATCCCACTTAAAGACAGCAGCCAAGTACAAACTTCACGAATCAGATAGATCCCACTTACAGACAGCAGCCAAGTACAAACTTCACGAGTCAGATAGATCCCACTTACAGACAGCAGCCAAGTACAAACTTCACGAGTCAGATAGATCCGACTTACAGACAGCAGCCAAGTACAAACTTCACGAATCAGTTAGATCCGACTTACAGACATCAGCCAAGTACAAACTTCACGAGTCAGATAGATCCGACTTACAGACAGCAGCCAAGTACAAACTTCACGAGTCAGATAGATCCCACTTACAGACAGCAGCCAAGTACAAACTTCACGAATCAGATAGATCCCACTTACAGACAGCAGCCAAGTACCAACTTCACGAGTCAGATAGATCCCACTTACAGACAGCAGCCAAGTACAAACTTCACGAGTCAGATAGATCCCACTTACAGACAGCAGCCAAGTACAAACTTCACGAGTCAGATAGATCCCACTTACAGACATCAGCCAAGTACAAACTTCACGAATCAGATAGATCCCACTTACAGACATCAGCCAAGTACAAACTTCACGAGTCAGATAGATCCCACTTACAGACAGCAGCCAAGTACAAACGTCACGTGTCAGATAGATCCCACTTACAGACAGCAGCCAAGTACAAACTCCACGAGTCAGATAGATCCCACTTAAAGACAGCAGCCAAGTACAAACTTCACGAATCAGATAGATCCCACTTACAGACAGCAGCCAAATACCAACTTCACTAGTCAGATAGATCCCACTTACAGACAGCAGCCAAGTACAAACTTCACGAGTCAGATAGATCCCACTTACAGACAGCAGCCAAGTACAAACTTCACGAATCAGTTAGATCCGACTTACAGACATCAGCCAAGTACAAACTTCACGAATCAGATAGATCCCACTTACAGACAGCAGCCAAGTACAAACTTCACGAGCCAGATAGATCCCACTTACAGACAGCAGCCAAGTACAAACGTCACGTGTCAGATAGATCCCACTTACACAGACAGCAGCCAAGTACAAACTCCACGAGTCAGATAGATCCCACTTACAGACAGCAGCCAAGTACAAACTTCACGAATCAGATAGATCCCACTTTACAGACAGCAGCCAAGAAAAAATTCACGAGTCAGATAGATCCGACTTACAGACAGCAGCCAAAGTACCAACTTCACGAGTCAGATAGATCCGACTTACAGACAGCAGCCAAGTACAAACTTCACTTGTCAGATAGATCCCACTTACAGACAGCAGCCAAGTACAAACTTCACGAATCAGATAGATCCCACTTACAGACATCAGCCAAGTACAAACTTCACGAATCAGATAGATCCCACTTACAGACAGCAGCCAAGTACAAACTTCACGAATCAGATAGATCCCACTTACAGACAGCAGCCAAGTACAAACTTCACGAGTCAGATAGATCCGACTTACAGACAGCAGCCAAGTACAAACTCCACGAGTCAGATAGTTCCCACTTACAGACAGCAGCCAAGTACCAACTTCACGAGTCAGATGGATCCCACTTCTACAGACAGCAGCCAAGTACAAACGTCACGAGTCAGAT
The DNA here is from genome assembly GCF_003918875.1 of Haliotis rubra. Taxonomy (NCBI): domain Eukaryota; kingdom Metazoa; phylum Mollusca; class Gastropoda; order Lepetellida; family Haliotidae; genus Haliotis; species Haliotis rubra. The sequence goes on along the minus strand of NW_025765012.1, from coordinate 221,378 downwards.
AGATCCGACTTACAGACAACAGCCAAGTAACAAACTTCACGAATCAGATAGATCCCACTTACAGACAGCAGCCAAGTACCAACTTCACGAGTCAGATAGATCCCACTTACAGACAGCAGCAGCCAAGTACAAACGTCACGTGTCAGATAGATCCCACTTTACAGACAGCAGCCAAGTGCAAAACTCCACGAGTCAGATAGATCCCACTTAAAGACAGCAGCCAAATTACAAACTTCACGAATCAGATAGATCCCACTTACAGACATCAGCCAAGTACAAACTTCACGAGTCAGATAGATCCCACTTACAGACAGCAGCCAAGTACAAACTTCACGAATCAGTTAGATCCGACTTACAGACATCAGCCAAGTACAAACTTCACGAATCAGATAGATCCCACTTACAGACATCAGCCAAGTACAAACTTCACGAGTCAGATAGATCCCACTTACAGACAGCAGCCAAGTACAAACGTCACGTGTCAGATAGATCCCACTTACAGACAGCAGCCAAGTACAAACTCCACGAGTCAGATAGATCCCACTTAAAGACAGCAGCCCAGTACCAACTTCACGAATCAGATAGATCCCACTTACAGACAGCAGCCAAGTACCAACTTCACGAGTCAGATAGATCCCACTTACAGACAGCAGCCAAGTACAAACTTCACGAATCAGATAGATCCGACTTACAGACATCAGCCAAGTACAAACTTCACGAATCAGATAGATCCCACTTACAGACAGCAACCAAGTACAAACTTCACGAGTCAGATAGATCCCACTTACAGACAGCAGCCAAGTACAAACTCCACGAGTCAGATAGATCCGACTTACAGACAGCAGCCAAGTACAAACTTCACGAGTCAGATAGATCCCACTTACAGACAGCAGCCAAGTACAAACTTCACGAATCAGATAGATCCGACTTACAGACAGCAGCCACGATATTGAAAGCTCTATGGTACTTCTTACATAGTGCTTTACGCGTGTCGCGGTCTTGTTCTAGTTGGCGTTTCACATCACATAACTGTCTCAAACGGAACCCGTCTACAGTTTCCAGGGTCTTCGCTACTTCCTCTACGACTGGGTATAGACCCATCCTATAATATATATTACAAAAGATATTTTAATTGGGTTTCATTTAACCTTCGATTAATGTACTTAAAGCCGATAATACTTAGATTAACTTGCACGTAAAAAAGCGGGGTCTTAGCTCTACTTCCATTAAGGAGACGAACCCCATCAAGGCTTGCTAAAGGTTCGTTTCCCGATACCTTAGTAATACGGCAACGTTTGTTATTACACCTGGCTTCCCAACCTATCATCATATCGTCTATAATGTGAATATAATTATTAGTCAAACTTATATCTCCGAGAAAGACGTCTATGATGAATGTGAAGTCTCCCAAGACAGTTCTAAGATTCTCTTGGTAACTGAGTAATTTGATCTCTGTCTTCACCTTCCCACTGGAAGTTAACATGTTGCCTGCGCGGTTGTCTGGTATTGGTAAGATATGTACACTAGATTCCGGAACGAACGATCCTATAATTATGCCGTTGTTCTTAATCTCGGAGAAAGCATCATTTTGTTTCAAGGAGATGTAAGGTGAGGTGAGGGTTAAGTTGACTAACCATTCAGGCTCTTTAAAATCTGATAACGGCACCCGCCTATACACGTTGTTTTTGAAGTGCAGGATGTATAAGGTGTCTTCCTCACCGGGTTGGTCGAATCCCTCCGTGTCCCCTAGGTCGTTAAGCGTAGCGTTGGGATGATGACTGGTCATTGCTATAATACTACTACGATATAGTTTCCAACTGGTTTTCTGATAATAGTTCAGGGGTTAACTTCACCCCCCATGAAGTGTATGTTGTTGGGTAGGAAGATCTTGGTTAGTGGCAGAGTCGGCTGCTCCATTGCGTGGGAAGGAGAAACAGATACCAGATAGGGCCCTAGTGAGGTATCTATACCAGCCGGGGGAACACGAGGGTGATAGCCGTAAGCGAGCCACCGATCCTATATGGTCAGTCAAAACTTACAACATAGATAAAGTGGATATGAAAGCAAACGAGCCTAACTTGTACTACTTGAGGGATGGGCCAGGTAGAGGGTTTGTAAGAGCGGAATTATTGATCGTACCGTACGGCACAGTGTTACCTCCAGTCAACACGGCATAGCGGCTCGTGGAGCGATGATGCAATCTCAGGATAGACCCGTTAAACCGACACACTTCAGCCATGTCCCCGGTGCGGTTGGGAGGTGTACATGTGGAGTTCGTAGTCTCAAACTTTTTTATAGTAGGGGGAATGGGGGGCCTGAACAAAAGCCTTATTTGTGAAATAAGGCTTTGCAGAGGCTTTTGTTGGACTTGATCCAAAACCCCCATTGTATATACTACTAGGTTTACCCGTTCAGGCTTTACCATATGAACGCTAAAAGCACAGTATCGATTGACCCGAAACCAGGCTATGCAAACTCGAACTCTAACAGCGATTCGAATTGCTGCAAACTTTCATCAGGCTTCTGAAGTAACAGTTACGGGTAAGGCGGTTAGAAACCGTATATGTGCACGGCGGGTGGAGGTTGTCCTGCTCTTGTTGTCACCATACGTCAGTTGTGTACACAACGTCGAAACAAGTGTAATTTGTCACTGGTGTCGCGATGATTCACATTGCACTTCCCGGACAGATGTGATGATGGTGCCTGGCGATGTCGATATAAAGTCAAACCAATGTCAACCGGAGAGCTCATGGCAGATTTTGTGATGGATCGGTTAGGATGTTGGGTGGCATCACTATAACAGCGAACCCCTCTCCATGTTGTGCAAGGAAGGGTCACTGAACAAGTGTCGGGACAACATACTGAAACCCTTTATTGTCCCTTCTACAAGGTCAAGGTTGACGTTTTGCTGTCAGGACTGCAAGGCGGGCGGTCACAGAGCACGAATCGCATTCATGAGTGAATACACAATGCCATTTATAACACTGTTACAAGCACAACATCCATAGTGGGCCACGTCCACCAATGAGCCCAGACTGTTCCCTACTGCGCACGTCTGCTACTTGATATCAACGTCTTAGGCCTCCGATCACGTCATTCCCACTTGGTCAGGCGCTATCAGAAGAATAGGACCAAACTCCTGGCAACTGGGGGAGTCAAACGCCTGCAGTTTGCTGCGAACTAAGTGATCCAATAACCTTATGACGCCTTAAAGTCGCTGGTGGCCATTACATTGACTCACTATGTATCACCTCCTGGATGTATTGTGTTCCGTCCATCGCCATTACTCAACTCTTACAAGAAACCAATATCTCTTACAATTATAACATATTTTCTAGTATCCTCCATTTTTTAAAGTGCTATTATATCAATTTAGAATCAGTTGGCAATGTTCTCAGTAAATATTTGTATACAAATCCCTTTGAGAGGATCCAGGCTAGAATCGGTCTTCAGCAAACCATGCTTTTCGTAAGAAGCGACTAACGGGGCAGGGTGGTCAGGCTCACTCATTTGGTTGACACCTGTCATCGTATCCCATTTGCGTAGTCCGATGCTGATGAAGTTGATAACTGGATTGTCTGGTAGAAACTCGATTATTTTCAGACCGCTGCCATATAGCTGGAATACTGCTCAGTGCGGCGTTAAACAACAAACAATCAAAAACTCCCTTGTGTTATTGAGTGACTCGCACATGTGTGTACAATTCCTTGATCTTTTGTTTAGGATTATCTCTAGGTGCAAAACTATGTTATCTTGTTTTTTTAATTTGGTACATGCACATCAAAGACATTACTTGTTGATCAAACGAAATAAGGTAACTATCGGTAATCTTCCCAATAGTTCCAATGTTAAGCACCAGAACCGAAAATGAAAGGGAGCTTGCGCCAATCACTGAGTTGGGACGTCACTATTGTCGGATAGGCGATTAGAGGATGACCAGCTCATTGTCCTTTTATTCTGGATCCAATAACCATTGACTGTTTTATGCTTCCACTGATTCACTTGTCTCTTTGCCAAAGCACGGACATCATATGGTGGTAATACATTTCGGAAATAACTTGGCTTCCGTGCGGTTTAGACTAATTTGTAAACCAAACATTTATTTTGAGATTGTTGTGGTGTTTTATTTACAATCTGACCCCAGTGAAGGCTATTATTAGGCCTAACATTGACTTAACAGATTTGTGTCACATTTTCTGTGTCCCTTATCCCACGGCAACCGTCAACCTCCACTCGGGAAACTGTTTTCGACAGTCAAAACAATGTTTTACTTCTTGATGCAAACAGGCTAAAACTCATTTATTACTGTATGACTGATTCCATTTGTTGTGTTTTGAAGAAACGAGTGGCTTTGCATGTTCCCAAATGAGTTTTTATGCAATGAATATGATGCGAAGAGACGGACTTTTAGCTCCATTCATTATGCATCATTCCAGTCAAAATGTTTGAGAAACTGTTGTTACTGTCTCAGTGCTGGACCTCAATACAAGTGTGCTGGCTACTGGGCGCTAACAGAGATGTCCTGGCACTGTTTATCCCCAGAGAGACAAGCGAGTTGTTCAAATGTTGCAGTGGTGTGACTGTCCGCTGGGACAACAAGCTCCCTACTTGTTATGAGAGAATAATGTCCTGCTTGTGTAGAAATTCCAACAGTGCCCAAAGATGATACCCGACCGGAGATTGAGTGTATAATATAAACGACGTGATGATAATTTTTTAAGGAACGCTTGAGAATAATGTTCTCCAGAGTTTAAACCTAATTGTCAGAACGTATTGAACCAGAACAGGTCAGGATAGAAAAATATTACTGAACCACCCCTTTTATTGAAATAATTGGTATATCGACATACTGTGTAGTTAGGACCCTTTTTGAATGTCCATAAAAAATAAGACGGTTAAAAAGCTTGTTTTCATGTTCATAGGCTATTTCTGTGACAACAGTACATGTTCAATCGAACATACTTCTCAGTTTGGGAAAGATGTGCATATGATGGAAAAAAACACACCCCAAATTACAAAGCCATATTCAACCGAAGTCCAACAAAGGTGAAACCCAGGCTGGTAAGTTGAAATCCTTCTTTACGCGACTCATTGTTTACCGGCCGGACTTGTTGACTCGGAACAAGAAAAGCGCTCGCTATTTGCCGATGTTTGCCGATGACGTAAGTGTGAGCTGCCGATGTTTGCCGAAGTAATAGCCATAAACCGCTGTCATGGTCGTGGTAGTTTTTCTATGTAGCGACGAAATCTCTAAGTCGCTAACATACGGGACTTGCAGTTTAGTGTGATTTCAGGTATCAACTAGCTCTACGGGTTCACACAGAAATTGTTGCGATTGTCTCACGTCGTATATAGGGTAAGTTTACAAGAAAACGTCTACATGTCATACAGAATCAGACAGAATCAGACAGAATCAGACAGAAATCAGACAGCTTTAACTCGGTGTTATATTGGCCAATGGGCTTCAGCGGCAGTACATGTTTGATGTCGTCTTTATTGTAATGATATATGTTGAACCTCCGACCCATGTTTTCTGATGTGTAGACATGGTGACACTTATGTCATGGTGTCATGACAATATGAAATAACCAGCGATCAAACGTTAATGCCTGCTTTGATCATGTTTCCTTGTTTCTTAATTCATGGTTGGCTCTTAATAAATTATTTCGTTTTACAAAAATAATTTTCAGTTCTCATTATGCATTATGGAAAATGATCTGTTGTGGTTAATATGTACTCCCTTGTGTTATGGAACGTGATCTGTTCTGGTTAATATGTACTCCCTTGTGTTATGGAACGTGATCTGTTGTGGTTAATATGTACTAAACCCTTTTATGATCCGTGTTCACGACAGTGAATTATGAAGTGTGTGTTATGTGTGTGTGTGTGTGTGTGTGTGTGTGTGTGTGTGTGTGTGTGTGTGTGTGTGTGTGTGTGTGTGTGTGTGTGTGTGTGTGTGTGTGTGTGTGTGTGTGTGTGTGTATTAGAGAGATATTTTACTGGGTAGGAAGAGAGTTGGTAACTATCGTAATACTCCCATGCGTTAATGAGAGGATGTGGCTTGTTATGCCTATATCGATGGGATGTGAGTAAGTGACTTGTCTTGCCTGAACATGTTAATGCGAGTATGTAATAAGTCATGGTATGAGATAGGAAAAGAGTTGGTCACACCTGTAATGACAACTGTAAATGGACTTGTGCTCAACTGTGATTCCATCTGTACTTTACTGTGGTAGGACGTGCACTGAACTGGTAAGAATTGTTGAACACATACCGTTACTTGACCATGAAGATCCTGCACAGACTGTAGTTAGGGTAACTATCAAGCTTGAGATCATGCTTATGTATATAGTTGGTGTATGTGACATTGGCATGAGCTGACCAATATGGACTTATTCTTTGTACTGTGATCCTTTACTTTATGTTTGATTTCAGAAGCTATGTCATTTCTCTCACACATTTATAATAAGTATATCCATTGACTGAACGCTAATACAATGAACCCCAATTTGTCAATAATAACAAGCGTATGTGTTGCGTGCCACGATGAAGCACACACACACTGTGTAGCCAGCCGACTGTGTTTTTAACGTTTTAGGAAATAACTGAGGCTTCCTCACGGATGCTACGTGCTTTACTCCCGGAGAACAGGATGCATTTAGGACAAGTTCCTTTTCTAGAAACTATGACATTTCACAGATGGTCATAAACTGACAACCCTCAAAAACAGTTTAAAAAAATACATATATTCCATCTGCTAATTTCATAATATTTTAGGAAACAGTTACATTAAACAACGATAGACATAGTCTTTGCATACTTAAAACACGTAGTTTCATAAGGTGTACATCACCTCATACCTCACTTGGTGGTGTGTGTTCTTGTGCATAGAAGTTGAGCTGTCAGGTGAAGTTAAGCAACGTTGGCCACTGAGAGGTCTTAGATGGGTGACCGTGTTTGGGAGCTTGACGCCTGAGTTTTTTGGCCTTCTGTCCTGCCCCACACCGAAGCACCTATGTGGTGAGTTTCTTTAAAATTGCCTCTGTTCACCCAGCATAAAATATGGGTACCCGGTGGTATAAGGCATATGACTATTAACCTTCTAGCGCCTCACAGGCAGCTTGGGTTATCCGGGGAAATAATGTCCATCATGTTGTACGCGCTTAGAGCATGTCCCTGCGTCGTGGAGTTCAGCGCTATATAAGTGGCCAATCATTATTACACTTATGATAACTTACCAGTATATACCACCTTTTTGACCCCTACTTTAACACACCAGTATATACGGGTTCCTGTCCATGCTGGACCAATTCTAGGAGTACGACTGCTTCTCACCATGTGTTATTCATCCCAGCAGCGTCCACACTACAAATACCTGGCATAATCATTCGTTTTTGTGGAGAGTCTGCCTCCAGTTACTGACTCGGGGACCGAGTGCACAATAGTTGGGTGGTCATGCGTCTACAGTTAGTCCTCTGACACAGCAAGTCACCTCGTACAGTCCTGGGTGCTGATCACTAAACTCCTTCACCTATCATACGATGTCAGCACCGAAACTAAATCGTATGGCAGGCCGTTAAAAAAATAACTGATTTATTCATTGAATATATATGAATTATATCTAAAGATAGCAATAATGTTTTTAAGATATTGAACAATATTTGAAGAAATCTTTGATTAATTTCTGATATTCCAAAATAGAAAATGTTACTGTGAGATTAAGAAAATATTTCGTGATACCTAAATGTGTTTAAGATATCAAAGTAATACAATTGCCATCGTATTGTACATAATTATATCAGAAATCAATTCAAGATATCTTAAATTCAATTCAGGATATCTTGAAATAATGTCTCCGCATTGTAATATCTGTTTAGATATTCAGTTTTAGATATTCAATTAGATGTTCATCTTCAGTTAGATGCATCTTCAGTTAGATGTATCTTCAGTTAGATGTATCTTCAATTAGATGTATCTTCAGTTAGATGTATCTTCAGTTAGATGTATCTTCAATTAGATGTATCTTCAATTAGATGTATCTTCAGTTAGATGTATCTTCAATTAGATGTATCTTCAATTAGATGTATCTTCAATTCAGCCCGTTACGGATATCTAAAATCATTAAAACAATTAAAATATCTTTACATCAGTTTTGAAAGAACGTCAAAAATGTCTCTATTCGAGATATCTTCAATTTAATACACGATCTGTTTGATTGGCTTGGAATTTTAGAAGTTGATGATCCATGAAGTATCTTATCTTTCTTATAAATTCAGGATATTTTTATTTCCATTCAAAATATCTTTAACAATTTAAGATATCATTAATCTCTCAATAAATTATCTCTGTTCGAGATATCTTTAATTCATTTCAAGATATCTCCAATTCATTTCAAGATATCCAATTGCAAGATATCAGGAACAGAATTTCAAACCATGGATTTAAATCTTTAAATCATATCCTGATATCATTAATGCAATTTAAGATCTCAGCATCTTTTCAAGGTATCATTAATATGCTTCATCATAATTATCCCAAATACATTTTACGATGTCCTGAATTTTATTTATAACTATATCTATTCGAGATAACTTTATTTCGATTCAAGCTATTTCTTTTTTCATACAAAATATCTTCAATATGGTCATTGTCAGTCACACACTAAAACAGCAACATGCCCCAAACGACGAAGACAGTCCAATGCTTTATAAATGGGAAACTGCTAATACGCCAGGAAGTGAAGTGTTTTTTATATTAATCAACAGTTGTCGCTTCCTCGAGGATGTGTTTCCATTGTTTTATTTACACGCTCCTTGCTACACACCAGCCTTGCTCCGAGGCTCTACTGGAAGATTAGTCTAGAAATGTCATTCTTTCCATGAAAGAAGCAATTTGCTTATTACAATTTGTTCATATCGTTTATGTAAGAAACAATCTATGAGTGAGTGAGTGAGTGAGTGAGTTTAGCTTTACGCCACACACATTCCAGCTATGTAGCGGCGGTCTGTAAATAATCGAGTCTGGACCAGACAATCCAGTGATCAACGGCATGAGCATCGATCTGCTCAATTGGGAACCGATGACATGCGTCAACCAAGTCAGCGAGTCTGACCACCCGATCCCATTAGTCTTACAACAATATAGCATGGGTTACTGAAGATCAATTCTAACCCGGATCTTCACGGGTAGAAACAATCTACAATCTAGAACATAAACTGATAGTTGTTGCCTCAGAGACAAGTTCACACACAGGGAAAGTTTAGGAGACGCTTATCTATCCAGTGGTGACCGCAGGGTGTAAAGATGAGGAGTGAAAGCGAACCTGATACCGTTATTCCAGGTACTGAATGAGTAGTTCACGCTACTAACAGGTCATCCCGTATCACGTATATTTGTTTATACCAGTAATCGGCTTTAATACACGAAAGAAGGAAGTGTATGAAAGGTGTTCACATGAAAAGTCCATGTGGTCACACCTCGGCCTATCCCTAGCGGATAATGTAGGATAATTAAGTCTGTCTGCTGGCATATCGACATACTGACCTCACCGGGCTGTGCTGGACTAGTTCATTTGGGAAGTAACAGTGTTTGTGCCGCACATGGAAATGATGCACAACGTACACATCCTTTGTGGCCAATGTAAGTATCGTGTACGCACTCAGTGTTCTAGACATTTTACTGTCACCGTGTTTGTTTACTCGGTACTTAGTTTCATCTTCTGTCACTTCGCCTGTCATAATCCACAGTTCTAACAAACATGGATCATTTTCAATGTTGTTGTGACGTAGGTAGCTTCGTCATCAGTGGAACCTTTCCTTGTAAATCAGATGCAGTAACTTAACTACAATATGATGAGGGGCGGTGGGGTAGCCTAGTGGTTAAAGCTTTCGCTCGTCACGCCAGGGTTCGATTCCCCACATGGGTACAATGTGTGTAGCCCATTTCTGGTGTCCCCCGCCGTGATATTGCTGGAATATTTCTAAAAGCGGCGTAAAACCATACTGACTCATACTACAACATGTTGAATTATATGACAGTCATGGAGAGACAACATTTCCATACATCTATATTCTGTGTATTTCACACGTGAGGAGGGCCAGTCTCACCTGTGTGTGTAGTTTTCTGCGGTAAGTCCGCTGGCCCGCGTGCTAATCTGTCATGTGACAAACGTCGTGGTGATAAGGTGAACGAGCCACAAGCCGGACTGCCCGTAACGGCCATGTGAAACCGGAGAACGTGTAGGTGAAGGTGGGGCTGTCCACGACGCTGGGGGCTGTCCACGACGCTGTAGGCTCATACTGTACTAAACGTAATCATTTCAATCAAAGTTTTGGGATTCGCCGAGAATCGAAAACATTATGTGAACGTTGGTACCCTCCTTCAACTTCTTACGCAATGATTTACTGAATGGCTACTTTGTGAAGGTAAGTCTGTGGGCAAGGGAGATTCATTTATCAAATTCACAGCCATATGATTGCGACATCCCGATCATCCAGGATGCTCACCGTCAATACTGCGTATAGTCATGGTGTATATTATGTCAGTGCATGTACTTGACTCCAACATGCTGACCAGTCATACTGGGACAGTCCGTGTACGTCTCACCACACTGACGCATGGAACACCGATGTGTGGGATATGTAACAGAGGAACATTTACAGATGTCAGCTTCTGTATTATGAGTAATACAACGTTTCCCAGTATATCTTACTCCTTCATTAGGTGAATGAAAAGCTCGATGATGATGATGATGATGATTTGGACATATAACGACATAATCTGTATTTCACATTTATGTGGGATTATATGCGACCTAGCTGGAAGCCCAGTTTTAATTAGAAATATGCATAAAGCTTTGGTTGTTATTTAGTGAGCTTAGAAGTGTTTGTATGGTTAGGTATGTGTTTGTGTGTAATGAACTCTGGAGCCCTATTCTGTGTTGTTGGTAGTGTATGCAGCGTAGTAGGATATGTTGGGGCGTTTGTTTGTTTGTTGCAGTGTGTGCACTTGTCTGTTTGGTGTATTTTTAAAAAAATATTATGGCAATTTAATTTTGTGTGACCTGTTTGTAAGTTGGTTATCACCATGTTTTACATTTATGACATGCAGGGGGCACTTTTGTACATAAATTTTAGAGGAAGGGTGTGTGTAATTCACTTTGTACATGCGTCTCCATAAAATATCATCATCACCCCCTAGCCATAAATTATGAACGGTCCCTAAGTACATGTAAAACAACCACGGTGATACGATCAATGTTGGCTCTTTACCAGAGCAGCCAGTAGTTAATCGGTGCTGACTGATAATGGCATTGAACAAATAGACGCCAGGAATGAATCTAGGCGTGAGTCCGGTTAGGTGGTCAAGCACTGATAGGTAATGATGGACAAAGGGAAATAGTAACACTGATATGTAATGATGGACAAAGGGAAATAGTAACACTGATATGTAATGATGGACAAAGGGGGAATAGTAACACTGATAGGTAATGATGGACAAAGGGGAAATAGTAACACTGATATGTAATGATGGACAAAGGGGAAATAGTAACACTGATATGTAATGATGGACAAAGGGGAATAGTAACACTGATATGTAATGATGGACAAAGGGTAAATAGTAACACTGATAAAGGTAATGATGGACAGAGAGGGAATAGTAACACTGATATGTAATGATGGACAAAGGGGAATAGTAACACTGATATGTAATGATGGACAAAGGGGAAATAGTAACACTGATAAAGGTAATGATGGACAGAGGGAAATAGTAACACTGATATGTAATGATGGACAAAGGGGAAATAGTAACACTGATATGTAATGATGGACAAAGGGGAAATAGTAACACTGATATGTAATGATGGACAAAGGGGGAATAGTAACACTGATAGGTGATGATGGACAAAGGGTAAATAGTAACACTGATAAAGGTAATGATGGACAAAGGGGAAATAGTAACACTGATAAAGGTAATAATGGACAGAGGGGGAATAGTAACACTGATATGTAATGATCGACAAAGGGGGAATAATAACACTGATAAAGGTAATGATGGACAAAGGGGAAATATAGTAACACTGATAGGTAATGATGGAACAAAGGGGAATAATAACACTGGAACTCCACAAAAACCATGCTGCAAATGAAATAGCATGTCATGAATAAAGGCATGCTGCAACCGATAATAATGAACAAAGAGAGTCATGCTGCTAATGTAATGGACAAAGGAAATCTCACTACAATGTAATAAATGAATAAAGGGCTCATACTAATAAATGTAATGAATAAAGATATGCTGCTAATGTAATAAAATAGACAAAGTCATCGCTTAATAAGTAATGTGAACAAAGAAATCTTAACATAGCTCCTCTCAACAATGAATAAGAAATAAAAACAATAAATTATTAATGAACAAAATTTCATACTAATAAATGCTTAAATGAACAAAGAATAATGCTGCAATAATGGAACAAAGTCTCACTGTAATGGAACAAAGGCCAACAATAAATGTAATGGAACCAAAGTCATGCTACAATATAATAATGAATAAAATCATCCGCTTAATAAAGTAATGTCGACAAAGTCATGCTGCCAATGTAATGGACAAAGGCACAATGATCCTGTCGTTTCCGAAATATGCTGTCTCTGTAATGGGCAAAATGCATATGCTACAATAAATATATAGACAAAACCAATATAATATTGAACAAAGTCTCTTTAATCATTATTAATGTTTCAAAATAAATATGTGAATAAAAATAAATGCTGTAATGAACAAAATGCATAAATACTAATAAATGGCGTCGTCAAAATATAAATAAAATAATATTGAACAAGAACCATGCTGCCAATGTAAGCAATGGACAAAAAAGAGAACCAATAAAATAGCAACGGACAAAGAGGAATTTTTCAGTGACGGAAGCGTAGTGAACAAAGCCGGTAATGTTAGACCAAAAGAATGCTTTTAATGTAATAATGGACAAAATCGCTTATTAAATAATATTGAACCAAAGACATGCCTATTAAATGTAATGGACAAACAGAGTCATGCTGGTAATGATAAGACAAAGAAGTCATGCTGTCGGTATTAATGGACAAAAATCATGCTGCAATGTAACAATGGACAAAGATACATCATGCCACAATAAAATGTAATGAACAGAAGTCATGCTTCAATATATAATAATCGACAAAGTCTCTGTCATTATTAATGAACAATAAATCTGTAGGTATTAATGGACAAAATAAATTATCCACTGATTGGTGAAAGTAATTAAGACAAAATGCTGTTAAATTGTGGACAAAGAAATCATGCTGTGTATTAGACAAAGTCATCATGCTTTAATGTAGTATAGACAAATGCTGGTCGTCATGCTGTCGTATTAATGGACAAAAGTAAATACTAATGGAATAATGGACAAAATAAATTATTAATCTTACAAAAGGTAAATAATGCTGCAATAAAATATGGACAAGAGGCAATAAATGCTGCAGTATGGTCGACAAAGAATAAATGCTGATTTGCAACAATGGACAAAGAAATAAATAGCAATCCGAATAATGGACAGAGGAATAATGCTGCAATGCATTGATGATGAACCAAAGGTATAAATGTGTCAAGGTAATGATGGACAAAGAAATGCTGCAATAAAAGGTAATTATGGACAGAAGGTCTTTAGAAAAAATGAAAAATTGACAAAGTCTGTGCTGATAAATATGGACAAAATCATGCTGCAATAAAGGAATAATGATGAACAAAGATGCGTATGAAAGTGATAAAGGTATGTGATGGACAAAAATAGTAACAATAAAGGTAGTGGACAGAGAAAATGAATTGACAAAGTCATGCTGATAGGTAATGATGGACAAAGGTATGGTGGACAATGGGAAATGCTGATAGGTGATGATGGACAAAGAAATGCGTCTCACTGATTGGTGATGGACAAAATGCTGATGATGCGGACCGAAGCGTAAGTAACGATGGTTATGATGGACAAAGTGCGTAAATGCTGCTGATAAATGGAAATGCTGCGATGTAGTGGTTCAGGGGAATAATGCTGATAGGTGATGATGGACAAAATTAAATAATGCTGATAAAGGAATGATGGTTCGATAGGTGATGGTCTTTTGAAGTCGTCATGCTGATAAAAGTAATGATAGTGATGGACAAAGGAAATAAATGGCTGTCAGGAAGTAATGGACAGGTCGTGCTGATAGGTAATGATTGACGAATATGCTGATTCTGTGATGGACAAAGGTAAAGTATGATAAAGGTAATAATGGACAGAGGTCGTACTGATATGTAATGATCGACAAAGGATAAAAGTGAAATGATGGACAAAGTATTATCACTGATAAAATTGACAAGAAGTATTATGATGGTCAAAGGTCGTCGTGATAAAGTGAATGGACAGAATAAAGTAAACTGATGATGATGGACAAAGGGGATATTATCCGCGATAGGTAATGATGGAAGTAGCTGATGATGTTGGACAAAGTGGCGATAAGGAATGGACAGGGTCGTTAATGATCGACAAGGAATGCTGTGGGTGATGATGGACAAAGATTAATGGCAATTAATCAAAATGATTGGATCGAAATCGATAACAATCAAAGATAGTGGACAGAGAGAGGAATCTTTCTTTACCTGAAAAAATTAATGATTAATAAAAGAGAATGCTTTCTGATAGAGTAATGATGGACAAAGAATATGCTGCAAATAAAAAGGTAATGGACAAAAAAGGGAAATAAATGCTGATAAAATAATATGGACTGAGAATAATACTTTTAATGATCGACAAAGAGAACTCTTTAATCCAAGGCAATGGACAAAATCAGCTCTGTCCAAAATGTAATAAGACAGAGGAATAATGCTGTGTGGAATAAAAGATATGCTACTAAAAAGTAAAATGGCATGGACAGAAGGGAATGCTGATAAATTGTAATCGGCTCAAGTCTGCAATGGAAATGTGTGTGGACAAAATGCTTCCTGATAAAATTAAGACAAAGAGAGTCTCTGTGTGGACAAAGACATGCTTTCTATTAAATGTGGACAAAGGCAATGTAATGGACAAAACCATGCTGCAATGGAGTATGTGGACAAAGGGCTCATGCTGTGGGACAAAGTCATGCTGTGATGGACAAAGTCTCTTTTTCCTGTCTCAATGGAATAAAGGCTCATGCTGTCGTGTAATGGGTCATGCTGCTGTGTAATGGACAAGTCATCCATGTCATTAATGGAACAAAGTATGCTGCTAATGCTCTGTAATGTCTCCACGAAGTCATGCTGTCGTGATGTCAAGGGGGCTCATGCTGTCGTATGTCGTTCGAAGTCATGCTGCCAATCCGTCATGCTTTAATGGAAGTCCTGTGGACAAAGCTCATGCTACAATGCTCCGTCATCATGCTTCCCTAATAAATGCTCCGAGGCTCTCTTCCATCCTCAATATTAGACCATCAAAGTCTCTGTCGTGAAATGTCGTTCCGAAGTCTCACCACAATAAATATGTGGAACAAAAGCTCTTTTAATGGATAAAGTCACTAATAAATGTAATCGTTTCAAAGTCTCACCACCAATAAATGTAATGTCGTTTCCGTCATCTTTTCCTGTCCGTATAGACAGAAGTCATGCTACAATAAATGTAATTAGCTCGAATAATGCTGCAATTTATAATGATGGACAAAATCATCTTTAATAAAATTATGGACAGAAGAATAAATGCTGCAATGTAATGATCAATAAAGTGTCAAAATAATGATGGACAAAATATTATCCATCCGTGGCAAATTGACAAGTCATGCTGCAATGTAATGATAGTCAAAGATGCATCAATAAAATTAACCATCAGACAGAAGTCATGCTGATATGATGGACAAAGAATAATATCACTGATAAATGGAAAATATGCTGATAAATGAACAAAGAAGCAAAGACAGAAGTCATGCTGATATAATGATCAACAAAGATAAATGCTGATAGGTGATGGACAAAGATGCGTAACAATTAATCAAAATGTGATGGATAAAGGAAAATAACAAAATGTATGGACGAAGAATTAACAAAGTCGTAACGATAGAGTAATGATGGACAAAGTCGTAAGAAATAAAGGTAATGATGGACAAAGTAAATGCTGATAAAGGTAATAATGGACTGAGGAATAATGCTGTCGACAAAGTCTCTTTCCTGTCTAAAATATGATGGATAAATCAAAAGTATGGACAGAAGGTCATGCTGATATAATGATGGACAAAGATGTCTTCCAAAATATGGACAAGAAGATAAAATTATGATCGGCTCGAAGTCTGATAAATTATCGTGATAAAGTAATGGACAAAGTGGACAAAATGCTGTCGTAATGGACAAAGTCATGCTGATATGCTGATAAAGTAATGCTGATAAATAAAGTCGTCGCTGCTGATATCGGTTCCGATGCTGATAAATGTCGTTTCGAAGTCATCTTCGAAGTCGGCATCCGTGTCGTGTCGTCGTCGAAGGCTCATGCTGTCTCATCGTCGTTTCAAAGTCATACTGTCGGTGATAATCGTTCAAAGATAAAGTAATGATGGATCAAAGTCGTCGCCAATGCTCAAAGTGAACAAAGTCTGATGTCGATCCACAAATCGAACCGAAATCGTCGCTGATATAATAATCGGTCATCATGCTACAATCGTCGTTCGAATCCTGTCTCCTATCGTGGTCAAAGTCTCTTCCTGATGGTCGTGATCTCACTGTCGTATCGTGGACAAAATGATATAATGATGGACAAAGTCTTCTGATAAAGTAATAATGGACAAAGTCGTCTATTGGATCGAAGTCTTCGTCATGGACTCAAAGTCATCTTCTGTCGTGCTCAATGGACAAAGTCATAAATGGTCATGCTATTAATAAATTAATGGATCGCCATTCCTCTCCCTCTCCACTCTCCTTCTCCACTCATTCCTCCCTCCTCCTCATTTCCATTTCCTCTCCCTCTCCACTCTCATTCCTCCCTCCTCCTCCTCCATTTCCTCTCCTCCATTCCTCTCTCTCCTCCTCTCTCATTCCATACTCTCTCCCTCCCTCCTCCTCCTCCTTCCTCCTCTCCTCCTCCTCATGCTCCTCATTCCACTCCTTCCACTATCTCCTCGACTCCATCCTCCTCTTCTCCTCTCACTCCTCTGTCTCTCCGCTCCTTAATATCGACTCCATCACTCCTCTTTTCTATCCATCCCGACTCCGCTCACTGTCAGTAATGTCTCCATCCTCCTCCTATCCATCTCGACAAAACCTGTCATGCTGTGCTCAAGCTCCTCACTAATTATAGACTCCATCCTCTTCTATCCATCTCGTTTCATCTCTCGAGAAATCAACTCAAAATCTCCTATCCAAAATATGTCGTCCTCCTATCCATGCTCATCTTTCATCCTCACTCTATATCGTCCATCCTCATCTTTCCTATCCATCTCTCGACAAAAATATGCACAATGTCGTTCAAAACATCTCCTCCTGTCATGTAATAAAAGCATCTCTAATAATGGGCTCAAAGTCTCTGTCTCAAGGCTCTCACTGTCTCTGCTCGTCCATCTTTTCCATCTCTCGTTTCCATCCTCTTCCCTGTCTCTAATAATGTCGTCCATCGTAATGGACTCCGTCACTCCATGCACAATGTCCATGCTCATCGTTCATCATACTTCCTATCCCGTCATCCTCGACAAAGGCTCTCTGCTCGGAATGCTCAAAAGGCTCACTACAATATTATGTCGTCCATCCTCATCTTCTATCCAAGAAATAATGGTCCGTCACTCATAAATAATGGGTCCATCTTTCTATCCAGTAAATGCAAAGAAAAATGAATTAACAAAGTCATGCTACAATAAATAATCTCAAAGGGCTCATCTGTCCAGAAGCTCATACTTTGTCAAGTAATTAGTATTAATCGTTCCATCTGTCATTAATGTCGTTTCCATCTCAGCCATAAGATCCGTCCTCTTTTCTATCCAAATGCTCTCGCTCATGCTACAATGTCGTTCAAGTCATGCTGTCGTGTGTCGTCCGTCATCTTTCAATGAAATAATGGACTCAAAGCTCTGCTACAATAAAGTGTGTCTTAAATGCATCATACTGTCCGTATGTCATCTTTCTAATCAAGACAAAGTCATGCTGTCGTGAGAATTAGCTCAAGTCCTCTTCCTAATTCTCGTTTCAAAAGTCATCTTCCTAGCTCCAAAATGCTCTCGTTTCCTCTTCACAATATAATCAGCTCAAAGTCACCTATCCGTCTCAAAATATCCTGTCCGTGCTCGTCTTTCGTTTGTTGGGTTGAGTGAGGCTGCGGTGGGGGTCCTCTCGAACAAAGTCCTGTCTCAAAATCAATAAATGTCGGCATCTTCCCTGTCATGTGGACTCGAAGTCATCTTTCTGTCTCATCGTTCAAAATCTTTTCCTATCCGTGTCTCGTTTCGCGTATCCTCTTCTAATCTCAATCAACTCCTCATGCTGTCATTGATGATGGACAAAAAGGTATATGCTGAAATGTCAAAAATGTAATGGACAAAGAAATATGCTACAATATAAATGAAATTATGGACAGAAAGTCTCTTTCCTAGAAAATATGAGGCAACAAAAGGGAATATGCTACAATGATAATAATCGTTCGAGAGTCATACTAATAAAATATGGACAAAAATACTTTCCTGTCAAATGTCAGACTAAAGGGAATACTGTCTCAATCGGCTCAAAAGGCTCTCACTGTCAAATATAATGGGCTCCGCTCCGCTTTCTGTCAAAATATCGGAGCAGAAAAGTCATGCTACTAATGTAATAATGGATCCGCGCAAAATGCATCATGCTACAAATAAAATATCTCGTTAAGTCATGCTACAATAAATGTGAAATCGGCTCAAAAGGCTCTCTACAATGGTATAATGGATCTCATGCTGATAAATGTAATGGACAAAGTCACAATATAATAGACAAAGTCATACTTTAATAAATAATGAACAAAGAACCATGCTACAATATAAAACAATACTACAATAAATAATGCTACAATAAATAATAATGAACAAAGGCTCATCTACTAATAGATCCGCAATATAGACAAACCATGCTACAATCGTACTCATCGACAAAGTATGCTGTAAGGTCGAAACAATAACAATAAATTAATATTAATCGTTTCAAAATCATGCTGCAATATAACAATGGGCTCAAAGTCATACAATAAGTAATGTCGTTCAAACCATGCTACAATAAATAATAATGAACTCATCACTTAATGAACAAAGGCTCTCTTTAACATATAATAATGAACAAAAATATGCACCACAATAAATGTAATGAACAAAGTCATGCTGCAATGCTCAATAGATAAAATCATCGCTTAATAAGTAATGTCAGATCCAGAAATATGCTGCAATATAACAATGAACAAAGTCATCTTTTAATAAATCCGCCGTCGATAAAACAATATAATAATGAACAAAATGCATCATGCTACAATAAATATAATGGATCGAAATCTTTTCTATATCGCCGAACAAAGTCTCCTAATGAAGTAATGAAATGGAACTCAAAGTCATACCAATAATAATATTCATCACCTTAATATAATGTTCAAAATCTTTAATAAATGTAATGTCGTTAAAGTCTCTGCTGAAAGTAATAAATAATAAAATGGGTCTTTATTAATAAATATGTGGGCTCAAATCATGCTAATGCAATGGAACCGCGCTGCAATAAATTAATAATGAACAAAGGGAAATATGCTACAATAAATATGTCGTCATCTTTCTGTCTCAATAATGAACAAAGGAAATCATACAATAAGTAATGAGAAATGGAGCAAAATATGCAATGGACAAAATTCATCATCACAAACCGTAATAGACAAAGCTCATGCTACAATGAAATCGGCTCGAAGTCTCTACAATAAAGTAATGGAACAATAAATCATCTTTCTGTCATTGAAATGTCGTTCATCACTAATTAGGTAATGTGGGCGACAAAGAAATCCTCATGCTACAATAGAAATTATTAATGAACAAAAATGCTTTAATGTAATAATGGACAAAGATGCATCGTAACACAATAACAGTAATAATGGACAAATGCTTTTAATTAATAATAATGGACAAAGAGAATATTAAGTAATGTCGACAAAATTAATACTAATAAAAGAATAATGGACAAAGAAATAAATAACAATACGTGAAGTAATGCTAAAATTATGCTACAATAAAATATGGACAAGAAATTAATAAATAAAGTAATATGAGATTGACAAAGAATAAATACTGATTGTAATGGAACAAAGAAATGCTACGAAATCAAAATGTGGACAGAAGTCATGCTGCAATGTAATGATCGACAAAGTCTCTTTTTAATCAAAATGTAATGGATAAAATAATATCCACTGATAAAATTAACAAAATTAACAAAGTCGTAATGTAGATTAAAGTCATGCTTCAATAAAATGGCATAGACAAGAATGCTGCAATGTAATGGACAAAGTGATATGATGGAAAGTATTGGATCCGGGAATAAATAACGATGCTAATGGACAAAGTCTTTTAATGATGGACAAAGAAATGCTGATAAAATTAATAGACAGGTCGTGCTGATGATCGGCTCGTCGTGGTGATGATGGTTTCAAAGATAAATAATGAAATTGTCCAGGTAATGATGGACAAAAGGAAATGCTGCAATAAAATGAAATTATGGACGGAAGGTGAAAAAAATGATTGGTCGAATAAATGCTGATAGGTAATGATGGACAAAGTCGTGAAAGGAATGATGGACAAAGATAAATAACAGTGATAAAAGGTAATGATGATGGACAAAAGTAAATGCTAATCAAAAGTGAATTATGGACGGAAGTCATGCTGAAGATGGCGGTGTCGAGTCGTGCTGTCGTGTAATGCTGTCAAAGTAATGATGGATAATGAAATCATGCTGATAAAGTGATGATGGACAAAATTATCCGCTGATTGGTGGACAAAATGCTTTCCTGATAAATTGATAAATAATGGATCCGTCATCAGCTGCAAATAAAGAGTAATAATGGACAGAGGAAATGTAATAATGGACAAAGTCATGCTGATAGGTGATGATAAGACCGTCATCATGCTGTCAGGAATAATGAAATGGACAAAGCTCATAGGTATTAATCTTCTAAAATGCATCATGCTACAATAAAATGTAATGGACCAGAAATAAATGCTGTCAAAATGGACAGAAGATAAATACTTATTAAAATTAATGATTGGCTCAAAGTCATGCTTTCACAGTTGTAATAATGGACAAAGAAATAATAACACAATAAAAGTAATAATGGACAGAGGTCATGCTGCAATGTAATAGAAATAAACAAAGAATATACAATAAAATAATGGACAAAGAAATACTCCACTAATCAAAATATAAAATTAACAGAGAAGTCATGCTACTATTATGTTAATAATGTAGTCAAAGATAACACTAATAAAATGTATGGAACCGAAGTCATGCAATGTAATGGAACAAAGAATATTAAATGTAATGGAAAATGCTGTCGTATTGAACAAAGAAGTCATGCTGATATAATGATGGACAAAGAGATCTTTTAATAATATTGATGGACAAAATGCTGCAATCAAAATGTAAATGCTGATAATGATCGGCTCGAGAAATAAGCTGTCGTGATAATGGACAAAGGTATCGTGTCCAAAAATAATGGAACCGAAATCATCTTTCCTGTCCGTGGACAAGGCTCTTTTAAATATGGTGTCGTGCTCAATGGGTTTCAATGCTATCCAAATAATAATGGATCATGCTTTCCTGATAAGACTGAAATAATCGAAGTCTTTAATCAAAATTGATGGTTCCGTCGAAGACAATCGTGGCAATGGACAGAAGTCATGCTGATATAATGATGGACAAAGATTAATGCTTAATCAAAGATATGGACAGAAGTCATGCTGCAATGTCATAATAATGGAACAAAGTCATATCCACTGATAAATGATAGAAATGCTGTCGTAATGATGGACAATAAAGTCATGCTACAGTAAATAATGATGGACAAAGGCTGGACAAAGTGTCGTGTCGTTTCAAAGGTACTCGTGCTGCTGATATAATGATCGGCTCGAAGTCTGATAAATATGAAATGGACTCGAAGTCTCTGATATATATTGGTTCGAAAAATAATAATCGTCGATAAATGTAATGGAACAAAGTCGTTACTGTCGGTGATGTCGAAGTATGCAATGCGTATGATGGAACAATGAAGTCTTCCTGATAAAGTATGATGGACAAAGAATATAATAATGGACAAAGATAAATTGATAATGGACAAAGATGCATCATGCTGCTTAATGATCGGCTCGCGATAAATTAATGATGGGTTTCAAATAATGATCGACTCGAAGTCGTCGCTGATAAAATTAATAATCGTTCAAAGTCATATTATAATGGACAAAGTCGCTGATAAATTAATGATGGACAAAGGCTCTGCTGATAATGGACAAAGTCGTAAACAATTGATAAAATGGTGTCGAAATGCTGATAAAATTAATGATTGACAAAGATACTATCCAGTAATAATTAACCGAAGTCTGATAAATTATGTCAAAGTCGTATGATATAATGATGTTTTCCTGATGATAAATATTGGACAAAGTCGTCGATATATAATAAGTGGACAAAGTCTTTGATATGATGGACAATCAAATTAATATGGACAAAGTCGTGATATATAATGATCGGCTCGTCGTCGTAGATGGTGATGATGGACAAAGATGCATCGTATGGTAAATGGACAAAATGCTGTCCGGTGATGGACAAGGTATGATTAACCGATGGTATGGACAAAAGATGTCGTGAAGTGGACAAAGATGCGTCGCTGGTGTCAAAGATGATGGACAAAGGAAATCGTCGCTGATAAAAGATGAATTATGGACAACTGGTGGATAAATGCTGATAGGTAATGATGGATAAAGTCGTACTGATAAATTAATGATGGATCATGCTGATAGGTGATGATGGACAAAGTAAAGTATCCGGTTAAGTGATGATGGACAAATGCTGATAGGTGATGATGGACAAAGTAAAATAACGGTATATAATGATGGTCCGGGTATCGTGATAAAGTAATGGACAAGTCATGCTGCAATGATGATGGACCGATGCTGTCGTGATGTCCGTCATCGTCTTCCTGATAAAGTCGATGGACGAAATCGTCGTGATGGTCTTCACAAAAGGTCATCATGCTATTAATGATGGACAAAATCGTCTTCCTGATAAAGATAATATGGACAAGTCGTGCTGATAAATTAATATTAATAAAGTCATCTTCCTGGTTAAATGATGGACAAAATCGTCGTTCCTATCCGTCATAATGGACAGAGGGAATCTTTTTCTGATATGTAATGATCGACAAAAGGGGAATAATAACACTGATAAAAGGTATTGATGGACAAAGGGGAAATGTTATCACTGATAAAGGTAATAATTGACAGAGGGGAATAAATGCTACTGATATGTAATGATGGTCAAAGGGTAAATAACTAGGTAGATGGACAGGAGGGGGGGATAGTAGCACTGATATGTAATGAGTGGACAAAGGGGAATATTATCACTGGTCGTGTGATGGAGAAAATGTGTGTTGGACAAGGGGAATAAGTGGCAGTGTGGTGGACAAGGGGTCTTTGCAGTATGTAATGATGGACAAAGGGGAATGCTGGTAAAGGTAATGGACAGAGGTCGTGCTGCTGATGCTCGACAAAGGGGAAATGGCACGATGGGTGATGATGGACAAAGGATGCGTAGTAGGCGGTGATAAAGTGTGATGGACAAAGGCTGATAAAGATGATGGACAGAGGGGAACACTGAAGGTGTGATTGACAAGGGTGTGCTGATAGGTGTGATGGACAAAGGGGGTCGTGGCACTGATAAAGGTGTGATGGACAAAGTAAGTAACACTGATAAAGGTAATAATGGACTGAGGGGAATAATGCTGCTGATGGTGGAGTCGACAAAGTCAGTAAAATGATGGACAAAACACTGATAAAAAGTGGCAATGGATAAGGAATAGTGCTGATATATGATGGACAAGATGCATCGTGCTTATGATAAAGATATGGACAGAATAATGCTGATTATGTAATGATGGACAAAGGAATATCACTGATAAAATGATAAAATGCTGTCGTGGACAATGATAAATTGTGGATCTGGCTGTCGTTGATAAATTGATGATGGGTTTCATGCTGCTGACAATGATCGACTGATAGGTAATGATGGATCGATGGACAAAGTAATGATGGACAAAGGATAGATGTGATGGACAAAGTCGTTCTGATGGTGATGGTGGTCGAATGCTGATGATGGATAATGGAATACTGATAGATGTGATGGACCGATATGTAATGATGATGGACAAAGGATACTGATGGTGATGATGGACAAAGGTCATCGTGGCGATGTCGACAAAGTCTTACTGATGGAATGGCGTGGACAAAGATCTGATATGATCGACAAAGGATGGAATGATGGACAAAGGAATAACGGTATGTAATGTTGGACAAAGCTGGACACTGATGGAATATACTGATGGACCGATAATGTAATGATGGACAAAGATAGTAACGGTGTCGTGTGATTAATAAAGTAAAGATATATTACATAATGATTGATAAAGGGACTAAAGTAACGGTGATATTATGTAATGATTGGACAAAGGAATAATAACACTGATAGGTAATGATGGACAAAAGGGTAACTGATGGATAATGATTGACAAAGGATGGACAAACTGGAACTAGTAACTGATGGACAAAGGGGTTGATGGTCGTGTGGTTGACGAAAGTAACGCTGATGGTTAATGATGGACAAAGGAACTGGTAACGCTGATAAAGGTAATGATGGACAAGGCGAATAAAATAACGGAAGAGGATGGACGATGGGGAATAGTAACGCTGATTAATGTGACGATGGACAAAAGGAATAATTACACTGTATATAATGATGGACCGGAATGGATATCGTAACGCTGATGGAATGATGGACAATGGACAAAGGACAATAACTGGATGGGTAATGATGGACAAAGGGAATAAGTAACACTGATATGGAATGGATGGACAAGTCGGGAACACTGATGGGTAATGATGGACAAAGGGGAATAACTGTATACTGATGGATGCAATGATTGGACAAGGGATAATGTAACACTGATATGTGAATGATGGATAAAGGGGACATAACGCTGGATACAATGGAATAAAAGAAATAAACACTGATAGCAATGATGGACAAAGGAAACTAACATCAAAATGTAATGGATGGACAAGGGAAGAATGGACACAGGGTAATGATGGACAAAGGATAAGTGGTAACCGGATGAAATGGACAAAGGGATAAACTGGACAATGATGAAATGGATGGAATATAACACTGGATAAAGGTAAATGGATTGCAAGGGGAATAGTAACACTGATAAGGTAATGATGGAATGAAGGGAAATAATAATGGATATGTAATGATGGACAAAGGGAATAGTAACACTGGATTATATGGACAGGATAATGGATAAAGGGGAAATAAAACAACTGATAAATGTAATGATGGACAGACAAAGGAAATAGTAACACTGATAAAGGTAATAATGGACAGAGGGGAATAGTAACACTGATAGGTAATGATTGACAAAGGGGAATAAGTAACAATGATATGTAATGATGGACAAAGGGAAAAAGTAACACTGATAAAGGTAATAATGGACAGAGGGGAAATAGAACACTGATAAAGGTAATGATGGACAGGAAATAGTAACACTGATAAAGGTAATAATGGATAAAGGGGAATAGTAACACTGATAGGTAATGATGGACAAGGGAATATAAACACTAATATGTAATGATGGACAGGGGGAAATAGTAACACTGATAATGATGGAAGGAATATGATGCATCATAAAGATCCACTAGCTGCACGTGTATGACCAGTAGCCACACCACGAGTACGTCCGGGCGATGACTGCAGTATAAATAAACACGACGAAGAGTTCAGGTATATATTTCAGGTGGGGCGGAAAATAGCCTGAGTGGTTAAAAGCGTTGGTCTGAAGTGACCGATAGACCCGGTTCGAATCCAGTACATGGGTTACAATACCTTGGTCATTTCTGTATCACCTCATGAAGGGGATAAAACAAGGACACCATTATATAAGCATTGAATTTATGCGCAGTTCAAGGAACATGTATAACATCTGATTGGATTTCAATAATTATATCGCCCAGGAAAGAATGACCTTTGAAGATTACTTCCTCGAACTTTGGAAAGGAGTAATGATTTTGAAATAGTTTGGGGAAGTATTAAACTTTTCGGGTTATGTGAAAAACCGCTTCCTTATATGACCCAAAGAAGATAAATGTCACGCTCCCCTCGCCGGGAGAGAGGGAGTCAATGAAGGTATCAGGTATTGTAGGAATCTGCATAAACAACAGCCATGTTTGAACTCAGTGCTCTATCATTTGCTAAGGTTTACAAAAATCTGGTCAGAAATCGCACACCGGCTCTGAGGAAACACTCTACTCATATCTGTTTGTATACACCGTCTACCTCTCTGCCTGCACGCTGTCCCCATTGGCTGACGACAGGGGCACTAGCAACATCGTGTGCACAGTAACTTCATGCCGTGCCTGGACGTAGGGAGGACGCTTTTTTCTTAGTGTACAAGGGAGAAAGATCAAAATGACCGATTTGTGTACAAGGCAGAAAGATCAAAATGACCGATTTTTCATTGAAATGAGGAAAATGTCCCTACTCGAATACAGGAATTGTCGCAAACAGACACCTAACCCGGCCACTCTCTTCTATTGCAAGGGGCTTCAGTCCACGCTGTTTTGTTTGATGAATGTCTGTAGATCGGCTATAACCTTGCGTCCATTTCCATAATCTTGTTTGTTATTGCTAAAGACAATCCCTACTCACCATCACGGAGAGGGAGGAAGCGTGTGAGATCGTGTGCGTGCGCGTCCATGTGTGTGTGTGCGTGCGTGCGTGCGTGTGTGTGTGCGTGTCTGCGTGTCTGCTCCTCCCATTACGAGACAACTCTGAGAATGATAACAATGATAACCGTAATGATTATTACACAAACAGAGAAAAGGTTTTCACATTATAGACGATACGACCAAAGTGTTTTTGCAATATCTAAGTCCTTTTCAAACGCTACTGACGTTGAATGATCCTTTATCTGGCGTCATGTGACGGTCAAGGTCAAATATAGATCCGAGCGAGATGTATAAGGATGTTATTTAATGGACTTCGTCAACATCTATGCTGAAGGAACTATTCTCGCAGTGATCCGAAATCAGTGTGGTCCTATGGTTCAAAATATATGTTCGGTTTCAGTAAGTAATTCAACCTCCATCGTTACTCGTACTTTGTTTGTGTAAAATGGTTATCTATTTCAGTAATGATCTTCTTTGTTATGTTCTTTGTTGTCCCCTGCAACACGTTTTGCGGGGGGTATTAAAATGCAGTCCGTCTGTGCGTCCGTCCGTCCGTCCGTGCACATTTGTCTTTTCCGGAGCAGTACTTTAAAACCGTTCTATACTGTTTTGACTAAACGTCTCAGATAGATAGGTCTGGTGATGAACTGGTAAAATATTTTTTTGCGTTTCCATGACAAGTTTGACTTCGACTGAAATCGGTGGTAGTGCTCTTTTCTGGAGCAGAACTTTAAACCGTTGAATAATTCTTCACCAAACTTGGCACATAGATAGGTCTTGTGGTGTATTGGTGCCTTTTGGTAATTTTGGATTTCTGAATAAAACATATTTTGCGTTTCCATGGCAACAAGTTTGACTTCGACTGAAATTGGTGGTAGTGCTCTTTTCCGGAGCAGAACTTAAAACCTTTAATACTCTCCTAGTCACAGACTTGATTGACATATATCATTGTATCCTAATTGTGTAGATCGATGCTCATGCTGTTGATCACTGGATTATCTGGTCCAGATTCTATTATTTAGAGACCGCCGTGTGGCCTAAAACTTAACTCACTCACTCACTGCTACATACACACCAAAACATTTGACATTGTCACGACTAGTTGACATATTCATGAAGAGTATTTGCCATTACGGGGTATATTGATGACTTTGTCTTCTTGTTTCAAATGATAAGGCTTCAAATGGCTTACAATTTCCACCACTCGTGGACGCAAGCAAGGAGATTGCTTTATCGAGTAAGACTTCATGTCACGTGGTTTCATCTGGGAATAATTCTATAACTGCCGTATTATTCACCTTCCTGAATGTAATCTGGACATGACCTTATCAGACAGACCCTAGTTCGTCTGGTATGTGGTCCCTCGCGACGACAATGGGAGGATACCTAGGCATGTGATCGAACAACATTTATTAATGTTTGTTTCATTCTTCATATTCAGATGACAATCATTATTCACACAACGCGCATTAATGACATCACGTATTCTGTGCGGTGTGGGAAGGAAAGTATAAGAGACATTATGTTCCCGCAAGTCTTGACTGATCGAGCCCCTTGGTGTCGATGCTGCTCTCACCCCTCCGAAAACCATCGTCAGCCGACTCTGCTCAACTTGGTATGTGTGGTATTGCAAATACCATATGTCCGGTAACAGACATTGCCATCCAAACAGTTGGCCAGTTGATCTCGTTATGTACTGTATCTCCACTGCGACAAGGACTGCGCGAACTTGTGGTGGAGTGTGGTGCATAGAGCTCAGGTCCCAATCTGGTGAAGTTAAACAACGCTGGGCGCGGAGAGTACATGGTTGGGTTTGGCAGCTTGACTCCTGAGAGTTTCTAGGACTTCAGTCCTGCCCCACAACGAAGCACATGTGACACATGTGGTCTCACATTAGGCAAGTGAATTTGTTCAAAATTGCCCCTGTTCACCCAGCAGAACATGGGTACCCGTTGGGATAAATCATGTGACTATAACCTTCTAGCGCCTAACAAGGAGTTTGGGTTATCCGTGGTAATAATGTGCTGTGCTTTTCATTGTTAGAGCTAGGAGCATACCTCGTATGGAGGTTGGCGTTTTGTAAATGGACATATTATTATTATTATTATTATTATTATTATTATTGTTCATTACTTAGGGACTGTTCATATGGCAATTTCTCAGCTTCTGCAATGGACCACGCCGTGTTCATAATAAACAGCTATTAATCAAACGCGTATTCCTCCCCAATTATATACTGAGGAAACTCTTAAAGCATGGATCTTAAGGAAATACAGATAAGCGTTGTTTAAGGAGGATGAAGTATGGCAATAGCGATGTGGATTTGGCTGATATTGGCTTCTTTCTTCCTTCAGGACAAAGATGGCCGTCAACCTCCATTTCGCCTCATCCATTCACGCTGACCTTTGTCAAACAGCGTTGGAGATGGAGAGATGACACCCTGTGTGTTACGTGTCCTCAATCAGCCAAATCTACGAGCTGCTATTCCAGTGACTGAAGCATGTCGGTAAAGTGATCCAAAGTGAAGGACGACAATGGGAAGGATTCGATTTTCGACATATCTTCGGATTAAACAGGTCCTCGTGACGTGTGTGACGGCTATTTGTGTCGTTACTGTATTGATGGCGACAGGCTTTACGTCACACACTGCCTTCACCAAGCGCAGTTATCACTTGACTGGATTATCGGAATACGTCAATAAACAATTTCCACTTCAAGGAAAAGAACGGGCGGGATTAAATGCGAGTAAATATACTTCACAAGCTGCGGCAGCTCCAACTGAACCCCCTGTTACCAAGGATATATTTCGTGATTATTTCGATTTGAGACCAGTAGTTCATTCCTTTCAAACCTCACAACAGCACCCCTTTTTGCCTGGCATAGTCTTGTCAAGTGATATTTGCAATGACTCAAAAGTGGATATACTCATCTATTTCAATAGTGCCTGTGATAATTTTCAAAGGAGGAGAATTCTCAGAGAAACCTGGGCCAACAGGAACGTCTTTAAGGATATAACGGTCCGAGCTATATTTATATTGGGCCTTCCTTCCAAAGCGGACACACAGCTTAGGGTAAATAACGAGAACTCCGTTTACGGCGACATAGTCCAGGGAGACTTCACTGATTCATTCCGCAACCTGACGTATAAAGCAATGACTGCCATAAACTGGATCAACGACAATTGTTTGCAAGCGCGTTACGTCGTCAAGGCTGATGACGATATGTTCGTGAATATATTTATGGTTGTTGAGGATGTTCTTCCAATGATATACAAAAAACAGCGAACAGTTGTTTGTCATTATAAAAAGCGCGGGACCAGCGTCATCATTAGGAACCCGAAAGACAAGTGGTTTGTTCCGCCAGACGTTCTGCCGGATGAAACAACTTTTCCTGATTTCTGTTCCGGCTACGTAGTGATAATGACAGCTGATAGTATTCCATTACTGTTTGAATCGTCCTTCCAAGCCCCTTATATATCCATTGACGATGTCTATATGTTTGGGATTCTCCCCTTGTTCTCCAGGAAGTTGAACTATGTGGATGGCTCCAAGAACTTCACTCTCAACAATAAGGTGGCACTAGAGCAGTACAAGAGTACCAAACCAATCACCTATGTAGTGGCCAATGCATGGCAAGATGGCTCCCAAGAGAGTTACTGGACAGCGGCCATCACCCGACTCTCGTTGTGGGCAAAGCGACATGCCAGCATTGTCGTACTTCGAAATAGCATGGGACCAAAATAGCATGTAAGCCTTTAACATGACCATATCAATAGTGGAGTGCACGGTTGTTTGTTGATGTACATGTGCCACCATGCTCAAAGGTGCTCTATAACCTTAACAAACAGTTATCGAAGAAAACCATCTGGATATTGCGATAATGTTATTGTCATACTCCCTCACAAACCCTTCATACCTTGTTATCCTGAAATACCACATGCGCCTGCATCTTGCATCCTAGGTTCTCTCAGCCAGTGGGGATAACATGTTAGTGTCTATGTATAGCAGTTCATCACATTGTCGCATTTGCTGTATTGCTTGGCGGATACACCACACCAGAGCTTGTCACGTGATCTCAGTTGTCAGACACCGGGTGTCAAGGTTGTGTATGCAAACAAAGGTGCACACTTCCCTTCCATGTAAGAAACGTGATCATTATAAGAGAGGGAACGCATATTCATCATATCATCATTTATTTAGTCGAAGCAAAGGGTTCATTCACGTTTCGCATGCATGTTAATGGCCACAATCTTGTTGAAATCTGCTGATACACTACAATTCCGTAAGGTTGAACAATACTGGCAAGAAGTAGATATTTGACCATCTCAGCATGTCCTGCATTCGTACTATGAGACATGTTTTGGCTGATATTGCTCCTGAACCCCATACGTACAGTATGAACACAGGGGATAATGTATAAACAAATTCTTTATCACAATATATCCATTTATTGTAATAAAGAAGTTGTATATCTCTAGAACAACCCCTTAGTTCATCACACCAACTTCAGTTTGCCCCTCAAAGAAGTTATGTACATTGACGTCCAAGACCATGATAATGTATGGGGCGTCAGCGAAGTTCAAGTGTACATCAAAGAGTCATAGTTATGTATAATTACAGTATTTAAACATAAACATGTATAACCTCATTACCCACACCAATTAACGTTAAATAAGAATCCCTCCATCCATGAATGATTGTATTTGTTCAGGTGGGTTTCGTCTCTCGGCAACAGATGCTGTTTCAGTTCGTTTTGCGAAGAAAGTCGTGAGTCCAATCGTCTCAGTCATGTTTCTGGTTCATAATTCATGTCACGGCAGATTCAGCATCTCACTGCAAGGCAGCGTTACTGTGGGTCATAGCTATGTGTTGACGGCTGGTGAATTGCAGGTAGCAGCAGCAAAGTCCTTAGCATTCTTGGCCAATACTTTTGCACAAGGTTAATAAACTATGGGAACCGCAGATCACCAATACTTCAACTCTGACATCGATATGAGGGAGCCACAATTCTCCAACAGTTTATTGATGTGGCATTCATATATATGTAATTATTATCTTTATTTGAATCACATTCCTGCCTGATACAAAGAGTATTGCGAGTCAGGGACGAATGAATTCCCACTCAGGCGTAGTGAGCAGACTGCGAGCGGACCAGTCCTAAATTTATCCCATTGGTGTTGAACACGAGGCGAAGTACGATTGGTATAAAGAATATGCGCCAAATTCGTTATTTTTAAAATGGTCCAAGAAAGAATACACCCTTTTCCCGTATCAAGTGAGTATGTTTGGACCTACACTCCATTAGGCTAGATCCATAGCTGTCTTGGGTTGTTGTGGCTCTCGAGGGTAAATAGTTGTCACATATTTGTAAGCCATGAACTGTTCATTGATGAGGGTCATTTCTCCACCTTCACGTCGTTACAGAATTGAATATTCTTACTGTAGTCTCCATGTGTCAGAACAATCGTTCTCCTTTGAATCCACCCTACTGAACGCGAGTTTGCCGAAACACAATCCACGTTCTCCCAAATATTACCTTCATAATGGCATATACACCCGATATATGAAGAAATAATATTTGGACGATTATACATTTTGGCATAAGCAGTAATGTAAATGTCTGTATATATATTATGACAATATTCAATAAAATATTATTTTATATGGAACGACTCGGCGTTTTATCACTTAAACAGTAAATGTAACAAATGCAATTTCATTTGTCCTTCTGACCAACCGGGCAGATGGTCATCGATGTTGACTACACATGGTTCATCCCGAGACAATGGGTCAAAGATATCCAACTTGGGACTGACCATATTAGCAGCCTGCCATGACATTAACTCATACACATTAAACTACTCCAATAAATGCTACATACCTACATATGTACCTGCATGTACTCCAATCGCTGATAAATACTTGTACATGTGACTTGTCCAATCAGTCATAAATACTTGTACCTGTAGCTTGTCCAATCAGTCATAAATACTTGTAGATGTAGCTTGTCCAATCAGTCATAAGTACTTGTACCTGTAGCTTGTCCAAACAGTCATAAATACCTGTACATGTATCTTGTCCAATCAGTCATAAGTACTTGTACCTGTAGCTTGTCCAATCAGTCATAAATACCTGTACATGTAGCTTGTCTTATCAGTCATAAATACTTGTAGATGTAGCTTGTCCAATCAGTCATAAATACTTGTAGATGTAGCTTGTCCAATCAGTCATAGATACTTGTAGATGTAGCTTGTCCAATCAGTCATAAATACCTGTACCTGTAGCTTGTCCAATCAGTCATAAATACTTGTAGATGTAGCTT
Source organism: Haliotis rubra (assembly GCF_003918875.1). NCBI lineage: Eukaryota > Metazoa > Mollusca > Gastropoda > Lepetellida > Haliotidae > Haliotis > Haliotis rubra. Next base: position 188,085 of record NW_025765012.1, on the reverse strand, counting down.
GTCCAATCAGTCATAAATACTTGTAGATGTAGCTTGTCCAATCAGTCATAAATACTTGTACCTGTAGCTTGTCCAATCAGTCATAAATACTTGTAGATGTAGCTTGTCCAATCAGTCATAAATACCTGTACCTGTAGCTTGTCCAATCAGTCATAAATACCTGTACCTCTAGCTTGTCCAATCAGTCATAAATACTTGTAGATGTAGCTTGTCCATATACATGTAGCTTGTCCAATCATAAATACCTGTACCTGTAGCTTGTCCAATCAGTCATAAATACTTGTAGATGTAGCTTGTCCAATCAGTCATAAATACTTGTAGATGTAGCTTGTCCAATCAGTCATAAATACTTGTACCTGTAGCTTGTCCAATCAGTCATAAATACTTGTAGATGTAGCTTGTCCAATCAGTCATAAATACCTGTACCTCTAGCTTGTCCAATCAGTCATAAATACTTGTAGATGTAGCTTGTCCAATCAGTCATAAATACTTGTAGATGTAGCTTGTCCAATCAGTCATAAATACCTGTACCTGTAGCTTGTCCAATCAGTCATAAATACTTGTAGATGTAGCTTGTCCAATCAGTCATAAATACTTGTAGATGTAGCTTGTCCAATCAGTCATAAATACCTGTAGATGTAGCTTGTCCAATCAGTCATAAATACTTGTAGATGTAGCTTGTCCAATCAGTCATAAATACCTGTACCTGTAGCTTGTCCAATCAGTCATAAATACCTGTACCTGTAGCTTGTCCTATCAGTCATAAATACTTGTAGATGTAGCTTGTCCAATCAGTCATAAATACTTGTAGATGTAGCTTGTCCAATCAGTCATAAATACCTGTACCTGTAGCTTGTCCAATCAGTCATAAATACTTGTAGATGTAGCTTGTCCAATCAGTCATAAATACTTGTAGATGTAGCTTGTCCAATCAGTCATAAATACTTGTACCTGTAGCTTGTCCAATCAGTCATAAATACTTGTAGATGTAGCTTGTCCAATCAGTCATAAATACTTGTAGATGTAGCTTGTCCAATCAGTCATAAATACTTGTAGATGTAGCTTGTCCAATCAGTCATAAATACCTGTACCTGTAGCTTGTCCAATCAGTCATAAATACTTGTACCTGTAGCTTGTCCAATCAGTCATAAATACTTGTAGATGTAGCTTGTCCAATCAGTCATAAATACTTGTAGATGTAGCTTGTCCAATCAGTCATAAATACTTGTAGATGTAGCTTGTCCAATCAGTCATAAATACTTGTAGATGTAGCTTGTCCAATCAGTCATAAATACTTGTAGATGTAGCTTGTCCAATCAGTTTTAAATACTTGTAGATGTAGCTTGTCCAATCAGTCAAGTACTTGTACATGTGAAATATCTGTAGACACACAGTAGATGAACTCGCGTACTGGATTTCAGAAACAAAGCTCAGTTACATTTTCTTATTAAGCAATAATGACGTATTGAGTTAAAACCGGAGGTTCACACAACACTAGAATTAGAACCTCTTTGTTGTAGCGCTCATGCCAGTTGCTGTTCAAAGGTGCATTGGCAATAGAAGGTTCGATTAGATCTGACAAAGTCCGCCACAGCACAGGCAAAGTGCACCTGCTGTACCAGCGATGTGTCGGCTGATAACCCTTTCACTGCTAACCACTCAAAGAACAACAAAACTGTATAGTATAGTGTTCACCAAGTCTCGACAGCTTTTTTGAATACATTAAAAGGCTAATATCATGCTTTGCATCTCTGTACCTGAGTCGTTTCATCGCGTGTTACCTTTCACATACCGACCATAAAGAACGTCGGCTTGCATGAGGAAAGCCAATTACACATGCCTGAAGGTTGAGCTCCGTGGAACAATCTGAGTTGCTGAAATATGCTCCAAACCGTTGGTATGGGATGTCACGTTCACTAAATGTAATACCGAGATGTGTTAAGTAGTATGTGAAGTAATAGTATGTAGTAGGACTTTTCAGTGCCGACTGAGGTGTATAGTGATATGTAGTAGGTCTCTTCAGTACCGACTGAGGCGTATAGTGATATGTAGTAGGTCTGTTTATTAGAGACAGAGGTGTATAGTGATATGTAGTAGGAGTGTTTATTAGAGACTGAGGTGTATAGTGATATGTAGTAGGTCTGTTTATTAGAGACAGAGGTGTATAGTGATATGTAGTAGGACTGTTTATTAGAGACTGAGGTGTATAGTGATATGTAGTAGGTCTGTTTATTAGAGACTGAGGTGTATAGTGATATGTAGTAGGAGTGTTTATTAGAGACTGAGGTGTATAGTGATATGTAGTAGGTCTGTTTATTAGAGACTGAGGTGTATAGTGATATGTAGTAGGACTGTTTATTAGAGCCTTGGGTGTATAGTGATATGTAGTAGGTCTGTTTATTAGAGACTAAGGGGTATAGTGATATTTAGTTGGACTGTTTATTAGAGACTGAGGTGTATAGTGATATGTAGAAGGTCTGTTTATTAGAGAATGAGGTGTATAGTGATATGTAGTAGGACTGTTTATTAGAGACTGAGGTGTATAGTGATATGTAGTAGGACTGTTTATTAGAGACTGAGGTGTATAGTGATATGTAGTAGGTCTGTTTATTAGAGATTGAGATGTATAGTGATATTTAGTAGGTCTGTTTATTAGAGACATTCATCAGTATAGTGATATGTAGTAGGTCTGTTTATTAGAGACTGAGGTGTATAGTGATATGTAGTAGGTCTGTTTATTAGAGACTGAGGTGTATAGTGATATTTAGTAGGTCTGTTTATTAGAGACTGAGGTGTATAGTGATATGTAGTAGGTCTGTCTATTAGAGACTGAGGTGTATAGTGATATGTAGGAGGACTGTTTATTAGAGACTGAGATGTATAGTGATATGTAGTAGGTCTGTTTATTAGAGACTGAGGTGTATAGTGATATTTAGTAGGTCTGTTTATTAGAGACTGAGGTGTATAGTGATATGTAGTAGGTCTGTTTATTAGAGACTGAGGTGTATAGTGATATGTAGTAGGACTGTTTATTAGAGACTGAGATGTATAGTGATATGTAGTAGGTCTGTTTATTAGAGACTGAGGTGTATAGTGATATGTAGTAGGTCTGTTTATTAGAGACTGAGGTGTATAGTGATATGTAGTAGGTCTGTTTATTAGAGACATTCATCAGTATAGTGATATGTAGTAGGACTGTTTATTAGAGACTGAGGTGTAAAGTGATATATAGTAGGACTGTTTATTAGAGACTGAGATGTATAGTGATATGTAGTAGGTCTGTTTATTAGAGACTGAGGTGTATAGTGATATTTAGTAGGTCTGTTTATTAGAGACTGAGGTGTATAGTGATATTTAGTAGATCTGTTTATTAGAGACTGAGGTGTATAGTGATATGTAGTAGGACTGTTTATTAGAGACTGAGGTGTAAAGTGATATATAGTAGGACTGTTCAGTACCGACTGAGGTGTATAGTGATATGTAGTAGGTCTGTTTAGTAGAGCCTGGGGTGTATAGTGATATGTAGTAGGACTGTTTATTAGAACCTGGGGTGTATAGTGATATGAAGTAGGTCTGTTTATTAGAGCCTGGGGTGTATAGTGATATGTAGTAGGACTGTTTATTAGAGCCTGGGGTGTATAGTGATATGTAGTAGGTCTGTTTATTAGAGATTGAGATGTATAGTGATATTTAGTAGGTCTGTTTATTAGAGACATTCATCAGTATAGTGATATGTAGTAGGTCTGTTTATTAGAGACTGAGGTGTATAGTGATATGTAGTAGGTCTGTTTATTAGAGACTGAGGTGTATAGTGATATTTAGTAGGTCTGTTTATTAGAGACTGAGGTGTATAGTGATATGTAGTAGGTCTGTCTATTAGAGACTGAGGTGTATAGTGATATGTAGGAGGACTGTTTATTAGAGACTGAGATGTATAGTGATATGTAGTAGGTCTGTTTATTAGAGACTGAGGTGTATGGTGATATTTAGTAGGTCTGTTTATTAGAGACTGAGGTGTATAGTGATATGTAGTAGGTCTGTTTATTAGAGACTGAGGTGTATAGTGATATGTAGGAGGACTGTTTATTAGAGACTGAGATGTATAGTGATATGTAGTAGGTCTGTTTATTAGAGACTGAGGTGTATAGTGATATTTAGTAGGTCTGTTTATTAGAGACTGAGGTGTATAGTGATATTTAGTAGGTCTGTTTATTAGAGACTGAGGTGTATAGTGATATGTAGTAGGACTGTTTATTAGAGACTGAGGTGTAAAGTGATATATAGTAGGACTGTTCAGTACCGACTGAGGTGTATAGTGATATGTAGTAGGTCTGTTTAGTAGAGCCTGGGGTGTATAGTGATATGTAGTAGGACTGTTTATTAGAACCTGGGGTGTATAGTGATATGAAGTAGGTCTGTTTATTAGAGCCTGGGGTGTATAGTGATATGTAGTAGGACTGTTTATTAGAGCCTGGGGTGTATAGTGATATGTAGTAGGTCTGTTTATTAGAGCCTGGGGTGTATAGTGATATGTAGTAGGACTGTTTATTAGAGACTGAGGTGTAAAGTGATATGTAGTAGGTCTGTTTATTAGAGACTGAGGTGTATAGTGATATTTAGTAGGTCTGTTTATTAGAGACTGAGGTGTATAGTGATATTTAGTAGGTCTGTTTATTAGAGACTGAGGTGTATAGTGATATGTAGTAGGTCTGTTTATTAGAGACTGAGGTGTATAGTGATATGTAGTAGGTCTGTTTATTAGAGCCTGGGGTGTATAGTGATATTTAGTAGGACTGTTTATTAGAGACTGAGATGTATAGTGATATGTAGAAGGTCTGTTTATTAGAGACTGAGGTGTATAGTGATATTTAGTAGGTCTGTTTAATAGAGACTGAGGTGTATAGTGATATGTAGTAGGTCTGTTTATTAGAGACATTCATCAGTATAGTGATATGTAGTAGGACTGTTTATAAGAGACTGAGGTGTAAAGTGATATTTAGAAGGTATGTTTATTAGAGACTGAGGTGTATAGTGATATTTAGTAGGTCTGTTTATTAGAGACTGAGGTGTATAGTGATATGTAGTAGGTCTGTTTATTAGAGACATTCATCAGTATAGTGATATGTAGTAGGACTGTTTATTAGAGACTGAGGTGTAAAGTGATATGTAGTAGGTCTGTTTATTAGAGCCTGGGGTGTATAGTGATATTTAGTAGGTCTGTTTATTAGAGACTGAGGTGTATAGTGATATGTAGTAGGTCTGTTTATTAGAGACATTCATCAGTATAGTGATATGTAGTAGGACTGTTTATTAGAGACTGAGGTGTAAAGTGATATGTAGTAGGTCTGTTTATTAGAGACTGAGGTGTATAGTGATATTTAGTAGGTCTGTTTATTAGAGACTGAGGTGTATAGTGATATGTAGGAGGTCTGTTTATTAGAGACATTCATCAGTATAGTGATATGTAGTAGGACTGTTTATTAGAGACTGAGATGTATAGTGATATTTAGTAGGGCTGTTTATTACAGACGGGGGTGTACAGTAATATGTAGTAGGTCTGTTCAGTACCGACTGAGGTGTATAGTGATATGTAGTAGGTCTGTTTATTAGAGCCTGGGGTGTATAGTGATATGTAGTAGGACTATTTATTAGAGCCTGGGGTGTATAGTGATATGTAGTACGTCTGTTTATTAGAGCCTGGGGTGTATAGTGATATGTAGTAGGTCTGTTTATTAGAAACTAAGGGGTATAGTGATATGTAGTAGGTCTGTTCAGTACCGACTGAGGTGTATAGTGATATGTAGTAGGTCTGTTTATTAGAGCCTGGGGTGTATAGTGATATTTAGTAGGTCTGTTTATTAGAAACTAAGGGGTATAGTGATATGTAGTAGGTCTGTTTATTAGAGACAGAGGTGTATAGTGATATGTAGTAGGTCTGTTTATTAGAGCCTGGGGTGTATAGTGATATGTAGTAGGTCTGTTTATTAGAGCCTGGGGTGTATAGTGATATGTAGTAGGTCTGTTTATTAGAGACTAAGGGGTATAGTGATATGTAGTAGGTCTGTTTATTAGAGCCTGGGGTGTATAGTGATATGTAGTAGGTCTGTTTATTAGAGACTAAGGGGTATAGTGATATGTAGTAGGTCTGTTTATTAGAGACTGAGGTGTATAGTGATATTTAGTAGGTCTGTTTATTAGAGACTGAGGTGTATAGTGATATTTAGTAGGTCTGTTTATTAGAGACTGAGGTGTATAGTGATATGTAGTAGGTCTGTATATTAGAGACATTCATCAGTATAGTGATATGTAGTAGGTCTGTTTATTAGAGACTGAGGTGTATAGTGATATGTAGTAGGTCTGTTTATTAGAGCCTGGGGTGTATAGTGATATTTAGTAGGACTGTTTATTAGAGACTGAGATGTATAGTGATATGTAGAAGGTCTGTTTATTAGAGACTGAGGTGTATAGTGATATTTAGTAGGTCTGTTTATTAGAGACTGAGGTGTATAGTGATATGTAGTAGGTCTGTTTATTAGAGACATTCATCAGTATAGTGATATGTAGTAGGACTGTTTATTAGAGACTGAGGTGTAAAGTGATATGTAGTAGGTCTGTTTATTAGAGACTGAGGTGTATAGTGATATTTAGTAGGTCTGTTTATTAGAGACTGAGGTGTATAGTGATATGTAGAAGGTCTGTTTATTAGAGACATTCATCAGTATAGTGATATGTAGTAGGACTGTTTATTAGAGACTGAGGTGTAAAATGATATGTAGTAGGTCTGTTTATTAGAGACTGAGGTGTATAGTGATATTTAGTAGGTCTGTTTATTAGAGACTGAGGTGTATAGTGATATGTAGGAGGTCTGTTTATTAGAGACATTCATCAGTATAGTGATATGTAGTAGGACTGTTTATTAGAGACTGAGATGTATAGTGATGTTTAGTAGGGCTGTTTATTACAGACGGGGGTGTACAGTAATATGTAGTAGGTCTGTTCAGTACCGACTGAGGTGTATAGTGATATGTAGTAGGTCTGTTTATTAGAGCCTGGGGTGTATAGTGATATATGTAGTAGGACTGTTTATTAGAGCCTGGGGTGTATAGTGATATGTAGTACGTCTGTTTATTAGAGCCTGGGGTGTATAGTGATATGTAGTAGGTCTGTTTATTAGAAACTAAGGGGTATAGTGATATGTAGTAGGTCTGTTCAGTACAAATCGGGACTGAGGTGTATAGTGATATGTAGTAGGTCTGTTTATTAGAGCCTGGGGTGTATAGTGATATGTAGTAGGTCTGTTTATTAGAAACTAAGGGGTATAGTGATATGTAGTAGGTCTGTTTATAAGAGACAGAGGTGTATAGTGATATGTGTAGTAGGTCTGTTTATTAGAGCCTGGGGTGTATAGTGATATGTAGTAGGTGTTTATTAGAGCCTGGGGTGTATAGTGATATGTAGTAGGTCTGTTTATTAGAGACTAAGGGGTATAGTGATATGTAGTAGGTCTGTTTATTAGAGCCTGGGGTGTATAGTGATATGTAGTAGGTCTGTTTATTAGAGACTAAGGGGTATAGTGATATGTAGTAGGTCTGTTTATTAGAGACTGAGGTGTAAAATGATATGTAGTAGGTCTGTTTATTAGAGACTGAGGTGTATAGTGAGATTTAGTAGGTCTGTTTATTAGAGACTGAGGTGTATAGTGATATGTAGTAGGTCTGTTTATTAGAGACATTCATCAGTATAGTGATATGTAGTAGGACTGTTTATTAGAGACTGAGGTGTAAAGTGATATGTAGTAGGTCTGTTTATTAGAGACTGAGGTGTATAGTGATATTTAGTAGGTCTGTTTATTAGAGACTGAGGTGTATAGTGATATGTAGTAGGTCTGTTTATTAGAGACATTCATCAGTATAGTGATATGTAGTAGGACTGTTTATTAGAGACTGAGGTGTAAAATGATATGTAGTAGGTCTGTTTATTAGAGACTGAGGTGTATAGTGATATTTAGTAGGTCTGTTTATTAGAGACTGAGGTGTATAGTGATATGTAGGAGGTCTGTTTATTAGAGACATTCATCAGTATAGTGATATGTAGTAGGACTGTTTATTAGAGACTGAGGTGTATAGTGATGTTTAGTAGGGCTGTTTATTACAGACGGGGGTGTACAGTAATATGTAGTAGGTCTGTTCAGTACCGACTGAGGTGTATAGTGATATGTAGTAGGTCTGTTTATTAGAGCCTGGGGTGTATAGTGATATGTAGTAGGACTGTTTATTAGAGCCTGGGGTGTATAGTGATATGTAGTACGTCTGTTTATTAGAGCCTGGGGTGTATAGTGATATGTAGTAGGTCTGTTTATTAGAAACTAAGGGGTATAGTGATATGTAGTAGGTCTGTTCAGTACCGACTGAGGTGTATAGTGATATGTAGTAGGTCTGTTTATTAGAGCCTGGGGTGTATAGTGATATGTAGTAGGTCTGTTTATTAGAAACTAAGGGGTATAGTGATATGTAGTAGGTCTGTTTATAAGAGACAGAGGTGTATAGTGATATGTAGTGGGTCTGTTTATTAGAGCCTGGGGTGTATAGTGATATGTAGTAGGTCTGTTTATTAGAGCCTGGGGTGTATAGTGATATGTAGTAGGTCTGTTTATTAGAGACTAAGGGGTATAGTGATATGTAGTAGGTCTGTTTATTAGAGCCTGGGGTGTATAGTGATATGTAGTAGGTCTGTTTATTAGAGACTAAGGGTATAGTGATATGTAGTAGGTCTGTTTATTAGAGACTAGAGGTGTATAGTGATATTTAGTAGGTCTGTTTATTAGAGACTGAGGTGTATAGTGATATTTAGTAGGTCTGTTTATTAGAGACTAGAGGTGTATAGTGATATGTAGTAGGTCTGTTTATTAGAGACATTCATCAGTATAGTGATATGTAGTAGGTCTGTTTATTAGAGACTGAGGTGTATAGTGATATGTAGTAGGTCTGTTTATTAGAGCCTGCGGTGTATAGTGATATTTAGTAGGACTGTTTATTAGAGACTGCGATGTATAGTGATATGTAGAAGGTCTGTTTATTAGAGACTGAGGTGTATAGTGATATTTAGTAGGTCTGTTTATTAGAGACTGAGGTGTATAGTGATATTTAGTAGGTCTGTTTATTAGAGACATTCATCAGTATAGTGACATGTAGTAGGACTGTTTATAAGAGACTGAGGTGTAAAGTGATATGTAGTAGGTCTGTTTATTATTAGAGACTGAGGTGTATAGTGATATTTAGTAGGTCTGTTTATTAGAGACTGAGGTGTATAGTGATATGTAGGAGGTCTGTTTATTAGAGACATTCATCAGTATAGTGATATGTAGTAGGACTGTTTATTAGAGACTGAGGTGTATAGTGATGTTTAGTAGGGCTGTTTATTACAGACACAGGGTGTACAGTAATATGTAGTAGGTCTGTTCAGTACCGACTGAGGTGTATAGTGATATGTAGTAGGTCTGTTTATTAGAGCCTGGGGTGTATAGTGATATGTAGTAGGACTGTTTATTAGAGCCTGGGGTGTATAGTGATATGTAGTACGTCTGTTTATTAGAGCCTGGGGTGTATAGTGATATGTAGTAGGTCTGTTTATTAGAAACTAAGGGGTATAGTGATATGTAGTAGGTCTGTTCAGTACCGACTGAGGTGTATAGTGATATGTAGTAGGTCTGTTTATTAGAGCCTGGGGTGTATAGTGATATGTAGTAGGTCTGTTTATTAGAAACTAAGGGGTATAGTGATATGTAGTAGGTCTGTTTATAAGAGACAGAGGTGTATAGTGATATGTAGTAGGTCTGTTTATTAGAGCCTGGGGTGTATAGTGATATGTAGTAGGTCTGTTTATTAGAGCCTGGGGTGTATAGTGATATGTAGTAGGTCTGTTTATTAGAGACTAAGGGGTATAGTGATATGTAGTAGGTCTGTTTATTAGAGCCTGGGGTGTATAGTGATATGTAGTAGGTCTGTTTATTAGAGACTAAGGGGTATAGTGATATGTAGTAGGTCTGTTTATTAGAGACTGAGGTGTATAGTGATATTTAGTAGGTCTGTTTATTAGAGACTGAGGTGTATAGTGATATTTAGTAGGTCTGTTTATTAGAGACTGAGGTGTATAGTGATATGTAGTAGGTCTGTTTATTAGAGACATTCATCAGTATAGTGATATGTAGTAGGTCTGTTTATTAGAGACTGAGGTGTATAGTGATATGTAGTAGGTCTGTTTATTAGAGCCTGCGGTGTATAGTGATATTTAGTAGGACTGTTTATTAGAGACTGCGATGTATAGTGATATGTAGAAGGTCTGTTTATTAGAGACTGAGGTGTATAGTGATATTTAGTAGGTCTGTTTATTAGAGACTGAGGTGTATAGTGATATTTAGTAGGTCTGTTTATTAGAGACATTCATCAGTATAGTGACATGTAGTAGGACTGTTTATAAGAGACTGAGGTGTAAAGTGATATGTAGTAGGTCTGTTTATTAGAGACTGAGGTGTATAGTGATATTTAGTAGGTCTGTTTATTAGAGACTGAGGTGTATAGTGATATGTAGTAGGTCTGTTTATTAGAGACATTCGTCAGTATAGTGATATGTAGTAGGACTGTTTATTAGAGACTGAGGTGTAAAGTGATATGTAGTAGGTCTGTTTATTAGAGACTGAGGTGTATAGTGATATTTAGTAGGTCTGTTTATTAGAGACTGAGGTGTATAGTGATATGTAGTAGGTCTGTTTATTAGAGACATTCATCAGTATAGTGATATGTAGTAGGACTAGGATTTATTAGAGACTGAGGTGTAAAGTGATATTTAGTAGGTCTGTTTATTAGAGACTGAGGTGTATAGTGATATTTAGTAGGTCTGTTTATTAGAGACTGAGGTGTATAGTGATATGTAGGAGGTCTGTTTATTAGAGACATTCATCGGTATAGTGATATGTAGTAGGACTGTTTATTAGAGACTGAGATGTATAGTGATATTTAGTAGGGCTGTTTATTACAGACGGGGGTGTACAGTAATATGTAGTAGGTCTGTTCAGTACCGACTGAGGTGTATAGTGATATGTAGTAGGTCTGTTTAGTAGAGCCTGGGGTGTATAGTGATATGTAGTAGGACTGTTTATTAGAGCCTGGGGTGTATAGTGATATGTAGTAGGTCTGTTTATTAGAGCCTGGGGTGTATAGTGATATGTAGTAGGTCTGTTTATTAGAAACTAAGGGTATATAGTGATATGTAGTAGGTCTGTTCAGTACCGACTGAGGTGTATAGTGATATGTAGTAGAGTCTGTTTATTAGAGCCTGGGGTGTATAGTGATATGTAGTAGGTCTGTTTATTAGAAACTAAGGGGTATAGTGATATGTAGTAGGTCTGTTTATTAGAGCCTGGGGTGTATAGTGATATGTAGTAGGTCTGTTTATTAGAGCCTGGGGTGTATAGTGATATGTAGTAGGTCTGTTTATTAGAGACTAAGGGGTATAGTGATATGTAGTAGGTCTGTTTATTAGAGACAGAGGTGTATAGTGATGTATGTAAATAGGACTGTTTATTAGAGACTGGGGTGTATAGTGATGTGTGTGTAGGTCTGTTTATTAGAAACTAAAGGTGTATAGTGATATGTAGTAGGTCTGTTTATTAGAGACAGAGGTGTATAGTAATATGTAGTAGGTCTGTTCAGTACCGACTGAGGTGTATAGTGATATGTAGTAGGTCTGTTTATTAGAGCCTGGGGTGTATAGTGATATGTAGTAGGTCTGTTTATTAGAAACTAAGGGGTATACTGATATGTAGTAGGTCTGTTTATTAGAGACAGAGGTGTATAGTGATATGTAGTAGGTCTGTTTATTAGAGCCTGGGGTGTATAGTGATATGTAGTAGGTCTGTTTATTAGTGACTAAGGGGTATAGTGATATGTAGTAGGTCTGTTTATTAGAGCCTGGGGTGTATAGTGATATGTAGTAGGTCTGTTTATTAGAGACAGAGGTGTATAGTGATATGTATTAGGACTGTTTATTAGAGACTGATGTGTATAGTGATATGTAGTAGGTCTGTTTATTAGAAACTAAGGGGTATAGTGATATGTAGTAGGTCTGTTTATTAGAGACAGAGGTGTATAGTGATATGTAGTAGGTCTGTTTATTAGAGCCTGGGGTGTATAGTGATATGTAGTAGGTCTGTTTATTAGAGCCTGGGGTGTATAGTGATATGTAGTAGGTCTGTTTATTAGAGACTAAGGGGTATAGTGATATGTAGTAGGTCTGTTTATTAGAGCCTGGGGTGTATAGTGATATGTAGTAGGTCTGTTTATTAGAGACTAAGGGGTATAGTGATATGTAGTAGGTCTGTTTATTAGAGACTGAGGTGTATAGTGATATTTAGTAGGTCTGTTTATTAGAGACTGAGGTGTATAGTGATATTTAGTAGGTCTGTTTATTAGAGACTGAGGTGTATAGTGATATGTAGTAGGTCTGTTTATTAGAGACATTCATCAGTATAGTGATATGTAGTAGATCTGTTTATTAGAGCCTGGGGTGTATAGTGATATGTAGTAGGTCTGTTTATTAGAGCCTGGGGTGTATAGTGATATTTAGTAGGACTGTTTATTAGAGACTGAGATGTATAGTGATATGTAGAAGGTCTGTTTATTAGAGACTGAGGTGTATAGTGATATTTAGTAGGTCTGTTTATTAGAGACTGAGGTGTATAGTGATATTTAGTAGGTCTGTTTATTAGAGACATTCATCAGTATAGTGACATGTAGTAGGACTGTTTATAAGAGACTGAGGTGTAAAGTGATATGTAGTAGGTCTGTTTATTAGAGACTGAGGTGTATAGTGATATTTAGTAGGTCTGTTTATTAGAGACTGAGGTGTATAAAGATATGTAGTAGGTCTGTTTATTAGAGACATTCATCAGTATAGTGATATGTAGTAGGACTGTTTATTAGAGACTGAGGTGTAAAGTGATATGTAGTAGGTCTGTTTATTAGAGACTGAGGTGTATAGTGATATTTAGTAGGTCTGTTTATTAGAGACTGAGGTGTATAGTGATATGTAGTAGGTCTGTTTATTAGAGACATTCATCAGTATAGTGATATGTAGTAGGACTGTTTATTAGAGACTGAGTGTGTAAAGTGATATTTAGTTGGTCTGTTTATTAGAGACTGAGTGTATAGTGATATTTAGTAGGTCTGTTTACATTAGAGACTGAGGTGTATAGTGATGATGTAGGAGGTCTGTTTTCATTAGAGACATCCATCGGTATAGTGATATGTAGTAGGACTGTTTATTAGAGACTGAGATGTATAGTGATATTTAGTAGGGCTGGTTGTATTACAGACGGGGTGTACAGTAATATGTAGTAGGTCTGTTCAGTACCGACTGAGGTGTATAGTGACATGTAGCAGGTCTGTTTAGTAGAGCCTGGGTTGTACAGTGATATGTAGTAGGTCTGTTTATTAGAGCCTGGGGTGTATAGTGATATGTAGTAGGTCTGTTTATTGTAGCCTGGGGTGTATAGTGATATGTAGTAGGTCTGTTTATTAGAAACTAAGGGGTATAGTGATATGTAGTAGGTCTGTTCAGTACCGACTGAGGTGTATAGTGATATGTAGTAGGTCTGTTTATTAGAGCCTGGGGTGTATAGTGATATGTAGTAGGTCTGTTTATTAGAAACTAAGGGGTATAGTGATATGTAGTAGGTCTGTTTATTAGAGACAGAGGTGTATAGTGATATGTAGTAGGTCTGTTTATTAGAGCCTGGGGTGTATAGTGATATGTAGTAGGTCTGTTTATTAGAGACTAAGGGGTATAGTGATATGTAGTAGGTCTGTTTATTAGAGCCTGGGGTGTATAGTGATATGTAGTAGGTCTGTTTATTAGAGACAGAGGTGTATAGTGATATGTAGTAGGACTGTTTATTAGAGACTGAGGTGTATAGTGATATGTAGTAGGTCTGTTTATTAGAAACTAAGGGGTATAGTGATATGTAGTAGGTCTGTTTATTAGAGACAGAGGTGTATAGTCATATGTAGTAGGTCTGTTCAGTACCGACTGAGGTGTATAGTGATATGTAGTAGGTCTGTTTATTAGAGCCTGGGGTGTATAGTGATATGTAGTAGGTCTGTTTATTAGAAACTAAGGGGTATACTGATATGTAGTAGGTCTGTTTATTAGAGACAGAGGTGTATAGTGATATGTAGTAGGTCTGTTTATTAGAGCCTGGGGTGTATAGTGATATGTAGTAGGTCTGTTTATTAGTGACTAAGGGGTATAGTGATATGTAGTAGGTCTGTTTATTAGAGCCTGGGGTGTATAGTGATATGTAGTAGGTCTGTTTATTAGAGACAGAGGTGTATAGTGATATGTATTAGGACTGTTTATTAGAGACTGATGTGTATAGTGATATGTAGTAGGTCTGTTTATTAGAAACTAAGGGGTATAGTGATATGTAGTAGGTCTGTTTATTAGAGACTGAGGTGTATAGTAATATGTAGTAGGTCTGTTCAGTACCGACTGAGGTGTATAGTGATATGTAGTAGGTCTGTTTATTAGAGCCTGGGTAGTATAGTGATATGTAGTAGGTCTGTTTATTAGAGACAGAGGTGTATAGTGATATGTAGTAGGACTGTTTATTAGAGACTGAGGTGTATAGTGATATGAAGTAGGTCTGTTTATTAGAGCCTGGGGTGTATAGTGATATGTAGTAGGTCTGTTTATTAGAGACAGAGGTGTATAGTGATATGTAGTAGGTATGTTTATTAGAGACTGAGGTGTATAGTGATATGAAGTAGGACTGTTTATTATAAGACTAAAGTTATTGTTTTCAGGAATAGTGGGCCCCTTAGACAGTATGAAAAGTGGTTTCTTTATGGTCAAAGGCTGCAAGTTGTTTCATACTACAGGTATTTGAGTTTTGTGTTCCCATGGCAAAAATACTTGTAACAATATGGTTCTTGGTGAATGTGGCAGATTCTCTATTCAACTCATATGTCTTCCAGGTTGTAGATCACTTCATCAGTTTTATTTAATGTTAAAATATTTGGATGAAGCTGGACGCGCGACATGGGCATCTCATATCAAGATTTAGAATTAGGTTCGCCTTTGTTTGAATTTCCCAGTATATTGGAGATATTGATGGTTTCATTTCTGCTTTTACGCAGAGATTGTCTGATAATCTTTCTCAAGATTGGTACTCATCCGTACATAATACAAGCAAGTGTTCTAATTATATACTTTTCAAGTCCCTCCTAAATGTTGAAACTTATCTCAGTTTAGATATTGCCCCATATTTAAGAAATTGTTTGACAAAATTTAGATGTGGTAATTTTTAATTTAGTTCTGAGACCTGTAGATTTAAAAATGTCCCTTTTGATTCAAGATTTTGTCCTTTTTTCAAAACAATTAATCTTAATTTAATTGAAGATGAAATACATGTTTTACTTATTGTGTAGCTTATAGATGAAAGGAATAAATTTCTGGATAAATATTTGAAACATTCTCTATCACAACACAGTTTTGTCAACATAATGTCTTCAACAAACATAAATATTGTAAATAATGTATGCCTATTTTTATATAGTGTTGGGAAAATAAAAAAATGGGATGTTATTTTATGTAAAACGCAAACACACACAAACACGTTCACAGTCACACACATGCACATACGCACACGTTCACAGTAAGACAGATACACATACGCACACGTTCACGGTCAGACACATACACATACGCACACGTTCACGGTCAGACACATACCCACACGTTCACAGTCAGACAAATACACATACGCACACGTTCACAGTCACAGACATACACATACGCGCACGTTCACAGTCACACACATACACACACAGACACGTACACATACCCACACAAACACAGACACACACATGCGAAAGAAACAGTCATCTCTCTCTCTCTCTCTCTCTCTCTCTCTCTCTCTCTCTCTCTCTCTCTCTCTCTCTCTCTCTCTCTCTCTCTCTCTCTCTCACACACACACACACACATGACTGACACAGAGAAATATTTGGGCTTGTCATCTTCCCAGTAACAATCCTAAGTTACCTGTCGTGAAATGTCGCCACCAAACATCTCTGTAATTCAGGCGGACTAGGATTGGTTAAATTTCCTACAACTTTATCTTAACGCCGCTCTTGTCATAAGATGTTTACCGGAGACGTTAAAAGCAGGTTTATCTCTGACGTTAATAAGCTTATCTCCACAGGTATAGAGTACGATTGGGCCAGCGTATACTTGTGTTTATCAGCCGCACGACCCGCTACATACAGGCCTTAGTCTGGGCAGGCCAGATACGGGTGCGGCTGTTTGTCCTTCTTCCCGCCCTACCTGATTAAGGCACTAAATAAAACCTTGTGACATCCTTATTAACCCTGTAAGATTTAGGTTCACATTTGGCAAGTTTGAATAATGATAGGAAGGTATTTTCGACATATCGCTGTGGCCACGACTTGTTCCAGAGGTTCGGGGGTGTTTGACCCTGTGTTGCAAGTGGAAATGATTATTTCGGTGTGTCAACAGATGACGAGGGTGCAGTTACACCTGCAATATAATACCAGCTTACCAAGGAAAGTATGCGAGGGCCTACAAACAGGAATAATGCAAAGGGGCCTACAAACTGTATAATCTCTGTAGTTTAGTAATAATAATTAGAAAAATCAACATTTTCTGTTTTCAAATTCGAGTGATATGTTAGTTACCTGCAGAGTTAACCGCTCTAAGTCATACCTTCTACTGTGATAAAATGAAACACGAACTATAAAGATTAGCGAACATATTGATACTTCACTCGCATAGAAAGTGTGTAGGACAACTACTGGGTAAGTCAGCATGAAGCGGGCATCCCTACAGGAGAGTTCGTAAACCCATCTGACGGCACTATTTTGACGTCACATTTAAAGCTAATGCCGTCGGTGTAATTTTGATGCAGAACATATGGCGTCACATTCGGCTATAGACAATACACACACTCTATTGTCACCCATACTTTGCAGTTTTGTAGTTTCTGCAACTCTCCTGTTTATAACTAACCAAACGATTGCACATTTTTTCCCCGTCATGTATACAATGTATATAGTCCGTCCATTATCCATGGGGACAGATTCTTCCCCAAAACTAAGTTGGAGAAGTGACATTTTATAACTGATGTAACTGGTCACGAAATACGTCTTAATATACTTTTGCAGAGTTATTGTCCTTGTTCCATGCTTTTTCCAACTTATTACATACTGTATGAAATGAGGATAGTCGTTCTAGAAGCTGTTTAAGTTAGACACCAGACATTTAACACACCCATGTAGTTGGTCAGGATCTCAAATGTGTTTGAAACTTGGGTAGTTATGTTTTTATAGAGCTACACTCTTGTTCCTTTCTGTTTAACTTAGTACATAATTCACGATACGGGGGTCAAGTTATCTCAGAACTCACTGAAGATGCATGAGAGAAATATTATATGCTTATCTCAGCGATAATGATCAAGTCAGAGTGTTTCTAACACACCGTGTGATTTAAGATAACGTGTTGTCTTAATACCCCCGACGCCATAAATAAATATGTGTGTAAAACATATGTTAAGACATATGATAAGAAGCAAAAAATCTTTAAAAAGACTTTGAAACAAACACTACCTAGTGAATAGAACAGTGTTGACTGTACGGTGATCATCAGCAATGTAAATAAGAATAACAGAAGTTTATTGCATTTCGGGGCCAGGAGGCCTAGAGTACAGTTTAATATACAATGCTGTTAAATAACATTATCAGAGCGCTGTAACCTGGATCTGAATACAGGTAGGTGGGTAAGGGGAGCAATAGATTGCTGTCTGTTGTTGATAACAAGGTAATGACATGTTGGATACACGGATGGCAATACAAATACACAGGTAAATAATGTTCCCGAAAATTGGGCTTAATGTGGACATATAAACAGAAATATTCGTCTTCATCATCATCTTCTCCGCAGTACGGACACAATAAATCAGCGTGTTTACAATTTTGAACATGTTTGTATGTAGTAATTTAAAATTATTTGTACACGACTGAACTTAGTCAAAGCCCTTCTCAATTGTACCTTTTATTATATAGTTAAATATCTTTCAATATTAAGGTGAGATTTAAATGTACAATAACTTCACAAAAGAGTAGAATTACTAAAATCTTTATTCCAATTTTGCTTATACATGTGTAATACATGTTGTTATTTAAGTATCATGACACAAAATTCAACTCCTTTTGACTTAATTCGGCTACTAATTTAGAGCGATATTAAACAATCTCACCCATGGGCGAAAAACATTATTTAATCATATTGTTTCACAAGTAAATAACAATGTTTAACATATCTGTTATAATTGATACCGACTATCCTTATAAGAAGGCTTACAATTCTTAGCTGTTGATGAATAAACAAGGGACGGCGTCCATATTCGCTCAAAGTTGCCACGTTACTTGTGCTGTAGATAACTCTGAGAAATATATTTACAAATGTGGATAATTTCTCAAACTTTTGTTTCTTTAGTTCACTAAATTTCCGAACGTACAATAAAAAACAAGTGTTATCATCCACATTTTCATATCTATATTCATTCTTTTACAAGAATTAAAACTTTTTCGGTCTGTTTGGCCAAATTTTGACAAGCAACTGTAAACATGTCTACATGTAAATATAACATCCCAGTATGTGTAATAAGAAACAACTTTTATAGATTTCCCTGCATATACCCAATTTTCAAATTCTTCATAATTTTCCTCTTTTTTGAAAATAATTATTTTGGTTTTATGTAAATTTATTGTTAAACCCCACATTTCTCACTATTTTTCTAAAATGTATATTTGTCTCTAGAGGTTGATTACTGTATCGCCATAATTACATCATCAGCAAAAAAATAAGCAGACACATTTAATATCATTATGTTCAAAAATACCTCGTGGGTCAGTTTGAACAAAAATTCTAGTTAATTCTTCAATATGCATCAAAACCAAAATTGGTGACAGCATACATCTTTGCCTAACACCTCGGGAAGATGAAAACATTTCTGTAAACTGACATGGCGTACATCTCACACATGCTTTCACATTACAATGAAGGATTTCAAACAATTTACATTGTATATAAATTACCATGAAATCCTTTTCTGAGTAATTGAAAGAGAAGCTCACTTATATCAACACAATCAAATGCATTTTGAAGTCTATGAAAATACAATACTGTTTCCCTTGTTTGTTTTTTTCTCTCAGATAGTTATCTGCTAATGTATTTATGATAAACATATTGTCTACAGTGGAATACTCATCTAGGAAATCAGCGTGTGCTTCCGATACAGCAGAATGTAGCTCTAACCAAACTTTTAATTTCGTATTAATAATCGAGGTAAACAATTTGCCTAACATTCGTAGCAAAGTAATTATCGGGGACTTGTTTAAATAATGGCATAATTACTTCTTCATTCCAAGCATCAGGGAACTGACCTGTTGTGAGAATGTTATTAAACAACAACACCAATGTCAGAATGTCAACAATAGCTTTTATCGCCTTGGCTGGGGTGCTATCTAGCCCTGGCGACTTACCATTCTTTAAGTTAGATCTTTATATTTCCTCTTCAGTTATAGGGTCGCCAAGAATTATCGTCACTTTCTGTACAATCCACACACACCAATGCATTATGGCCTGATATATACCCTTGAACATATTTGTCAAAAGAGTCCCAAAGTCAACGTCAGGATTTTACAGAGTTTTGAAATAATTGTACCAATCATCTGCAGATATGACACCTATCTGCAGAATGTAAATAGTACACTGTGTTAATATGAAATAGTAACATGACTCAGTAATGTAATTATAAGATGTAAAAAAGTGTATTTTTTTCATCTCTGATCATACGAAGTTATAAACATACTAAGAACAAAACACGTGATAAGAGTCATAAGGCTTGGGTGTCAATATCGATAATGCTAATGCCAAGAAAATCTGAAAATATTGTCATTCTTTCGTTTCATTCCAGAAATC
Organism: Haliotis rubra; assembly: GCF_003918875.1. Taxonomy (NCBI): domain Eukaryota; kingdom Metazoa; phylum Mollusca; class Gastropoda; order Lepetellida; family Haliotidae; genus Haliotis; species Haliotis rubra. Next base: position 168,033 of record NW_025765012.1, on the reverse strand, counting down.
GGTCTGATTCCTTGCAGTAATGGAGATTGTACGGAATACCCCCGGGGCAAGGTCGATCTATCTCCTCTCCCTGCTGCTGTGTGTCGCCATCATGGCGGCCTACTACATTGGCTGCCACCACAGGAGGGAGCTTTTCCTTGACCTGTCCATAGATGGCGTTAGTGTTGACTCCGTTTTGAAGAACGCCGGTGTATGGGCGAAGATGGCTCGCTGGAAATAGTTTTAAACGTTCCTGACCCTTCCGACACAATCACACGTCTGAAACGAAAGGGCGTGGCTTTACAAAAACTGGTAAAAAAGGTACCGGAAGTACCCAGAACATCTTATCCTCTTACCATGGATACCCCGTACGTAATTAACAACCCTAATATATGTGCAAACATCACCAATCTCAAGTTCCTTGTTATAGTGCACAGTGCTACCCAAAACTTCCAGAGACGGCGACTGATCAGAGAGACGTGGGCCAATAAGAACCTCTTCAAAGGCCTCAGCGTAAGGATACTGTTTCTGTTTGGTTTAACCCAAGACGAGAAGGTTCAGTCTCTCATTGAAAACGAGGCGTGGTGTACGAAGACATCGTACAGGGCAATTTCTTAGACACCTATCACAACCTGACGCATAAAGGGGTTCTGTCATTCCGCTGGATCTCGGAGCACTGTCTTCACGCGCAGATGGTCCTCAAGGTGGACGATGACATGTTCATCAATCCATTTCTTCTCTTAGAAAAATTCTATCCGCTCCTGAAGTCGAAACAAAGACATATATTATGTCACCTCCGCGGGAAGGGGTCTAGCCCAATAGTACGTGGAACCGGGAAATGGAAGGTTGAGGACGATCAGTTTAAAGGTTATTCTCACTATCCCATCAACTACTGTAACGGTTATGTTGTGTTGATATCAACAGAAATAATTCGGGCGATGTACCGCGCGTCGTACATGACGCCGTTCTTCTGGGTAGACGATGTGTACCTCTATGGACTACTACCGCTGAAAGCTGGGGGTGTCACACATGATCAGATACGTAACAATATGACGCTGAATGTCAACACCGGCATACAGTGCTACACGAAAACGAAGAAGTGTCAGTATTTGGCCGTGAACGCCTGGAAAGACGGGGCTATTGAGACACTGTGGTATGCGGCTCTGCAACAGATTACACCACAGATGCGAAAGGAAATTAATATTGACGTGAAGGTTTGAGTGAAGCAGAGAGAGAGAGAGAGAGAGAGAGAGAGAGAGAGAGAGAGAGAGAGAGAGAGAGAGAGAGAGAGAGAGAGAGAGAGAGAGAGAGAGAGAGAGAGAGAGAGAGAGAGAGGTGTATTTATGTCTTGATATCTACAGCGTTGTATTAGCATTGACTGGTTCTGCGTTCCATTATTCAGACGCTTGTCACCGCACCATGGAATGTCGTGCAGCTAGGTTTAACATTCAGGACATTTATGTGATATGTGTCAGGCACATGTCAGATGTTCAAATTACCATGTGACAAGATTATTATTTACAGCCGTACATGTTAAAATTCTTCATGCATGTCTCAGCGTTATTTTGAAAAATAGATATATATTTTTTCTAAAACGAGTCTCTTTGTTTTTTTACAACTGAACACGTTGTCTCTCTGTGTTTGCATAATGAAATCTTTATAAAAGTCACGGTTTCTAAGTGTTCTGTTATGAAGTAAAATCAAAACAGATTTCAAATTCTTCGAAACAGTTGTTTTCATGTCGTCTGCATCGGTTTCAACACGACTGTGTACTGTTGGAGGAGAGCCAGAGGCTGCATGTTGCAGAGTGATGCATACAGAAACGTCACTCCTGGCCTGTAGGCTCTGATCCCGGAAGTCCAATTCATCATAGAACGACAGGGCAATGCATCTCTATATGCATTCCTGGGCGACAGATGTGTCAAGGGACGTCACTCTTGGTACCTTTGTTCCTCACATGTACTCTACTTGCCCAGTAGTAACTCGCCTCGGGCTAGGACATTGTGGATTGAAGGCATATAGAGGTATTGTAGATAAAGACCTATCTCCTCTATGAGAATGCTGTAACTTATGCACTGTCCAGAAACAGTTCAGCACTATCTCATTGAATGTCCAGCTCATGAAAAATCACCCCAGGCTCTTAAAGAAACAATGCTTAACAAAACCAAAAACATGTTTACAATGGACACAATACTTGGAGATAATTTAATGAATGGTTGCGTACAAAAAGCTGTGTTAGACTTCCTCTTTAAAACGGGCAATATGACATAATTTAACTGAACAAAAATATAACAGTTTGTTAAGTGTGCATATACCGTACAGTATTAGGGCCCAAGGTTGCCCTTAAACCTCACCTACCAACCTACATTTGTTCCTGCACCAAATCAGTCATGTTCTTCTTGCAATACTTTGTTTATCTGAACAGTGGTTACATATCTATCGCCCGAGGCACCACCATTATACCTCCATCCCCTGTAGAGTGAGTGGGTCAGGTATTATCCTTCTTGTTACACCCGCATATACCCATCATGCGATCCAGTAACTGTGTCACAAAGATAAGAAATTACTGCAACTACCGTTTAAAGAGACAGTCAAGCAGCTGCTTTCAGGTCGCCAGACACCATCATCACCATATCCTCGCGAAGCGGCTGTAAAATGTGTGGTGAGACCAGTGCCAGACCATTCAGCGCTATCTTTAGTCTGGTTCACAGTCACTGAACCATATTATTTTCCCCAATGCTTAACCCTCTCTGCAATGATAATGCCCTAAATGAAGCAAGTCTAGATTTCCTCAGGTTCCTAAATCTCTGGTCTCACTGGGGCTCCTTTTCAATTCAAATGGGTGTATTTGCTACTATCAAAATGATATGTATTACGGGACTAAACGTTAGTCTATGCTATCTTGTATGAGCCCGAGTCTATGATGACATCACTGAGTAGTTGTTACCGGCATACTTCACACCTACCAGCAAGTACGTTCAGCGGACTCACAAGTATCGTAAACATCAAGGTTACATCGGCGTTTTCCTACTTGTAATGTGTTTTGTTTATCTCAAACATGAAGTAATGGAGGACAGTTCTTCCATTGATCAAAGTGGACTGTCTCCGACACACAAGACCATTAAGAAAGTGTTCACATGTTACATAAGTTATATTTGGGCTTACACTTTCTCACAAAAGTACAGATTCTAGTATTTTTGTTAGGCTGAGTTCCATCCGGACTTCTGACATTTCACAAGACCTTAGAAAAGTACAGAATGTGCGCCCATATAGAAACGTAGCATCATAATAAAACATAGAAGTTCTCATCCATACAGTATCTTGTCTTTATTGATATTGCCATCATTGCACATAATACAGTAACCTAAAACAGGTAGATACAAAAGAGCTGTAGAGGGATGTGCTGCGTGCCAAGTTGTGTGTTACATAAATCTAAACTCTACCTTATTGTACTTCTATCACACGCCGTGTCTCTATCACTGTATATTGCATGTCCAGTGATTACATCTCACCCCGTGTCTCTATCACTGTACTGCATGTCCAGTGATTACATCTCAACCCGTGTCTCTACTGTACTGTATGTTCAGTGATTACATCTCACCCTGTGTCTCTACTGTACTGTATGTCCAGTGATTACATCTCACCCCGTGTCTCTATCACTGTACTGCATGTCCAGTGATTACATCTCAACCCGTGTCTCTACTGTACTGTATGTCAAGTGATTACATCTCAACCCGTGTCTCTACTGTACTGTATGTTCAGTGATTACATCTCACCCTGTGTCTCTACTGTACTGTATGTCCAGTGATTACATCTCACCCCGTGTCTCTATCACTGTACTCGTATGTCCAGTGATTACATCTCACCCTGTGTCTCTACTGTAATTGTATGTCCAGTGATTACATCTCACCCTGGTGTCTCTATCACTGTACTGCATGTCCAGTGATTACATCTCACCCCGTGTCTCTACTGTACTGTATGTCCAGTGATTACATCTCACCCCGTGTCTCTATCACTGTACTGCATGTCCAGTGATTACATCTCACCCCGTGTCTCTACTGTACTGTATGTCCAGTGATTACATCTCACCCCGTGTCTCTATCACTGTACTGCATGTTCAGTGATTACATCTCACCCCGTGTCTCTACTGTACTGTATGTCAAGTGATTACATCTCAACCCGTGTTTCTACTGTACTGTATGTCAAGTGATTACATCTCAACCCGTGTCTCTACTGTACTGTATGTTCAGTGATTACATCTCAACCCGTGTCTCTACTGTACTGTATGTCCAGTGATTACATCTCACCCCGTGTCTCTATCACTGTACTGCATGTTCAGTGATTACATCTCACCCCGTGTCTCTACTGTACTGTATGTCAAGTGATTACATCTCAACCCGTGTTTCTACTGTACTGTATGTCATGATTACATCTCACCCCTGTGTCTCTACTGTACTGTATGTTCAGTGATTACATCTCACCCCGCGTGTCTCTACTAAAACAGTATGTCAAGTGATTACATCTCAACCTGTGTCTCTACTGTACTGTATGTTCAGTGATTACATCTCACCCTGTGTCTCTACTGCTGTACCGTATGTCCAGTGATTACATCTCACCCGTGTCTCTACTGTACTGTATGTCAAGTGATTACATCTCAACCCGTGTCTCTACTGTACTGTATGTTCAGTGATTACATCTCAACCCGTGTCTCTACTGTACTGTGTATCCAGTAATTACATCTCACCCCGTGTCTCTACTGTACTGTATGTCAAGTGATTACATCTCAACCCGTGTCTCTACTGTACTGTATGTTCAGTGATTACATCTCACCCCCTGTGTCTCTACTGTAATTGTGTCTCTGTACCGTATGTCAAGTGATTACATCTCAACCCGTGTCTCTACTGTACTGTATGTTCAGTGATTACATCTCAACCCGTGTCTCTACTGTACTCCGTATCCAGTAATTACATCTCACCCCGTGTCTCTACTGTACTGTATGTCAAGTGATTACATCTCAACCCGTGTCTCTACTGTACTGTATGTTCAGTGATTACATCTCACCCCGTGTCTCTACTGTACCGTATGTCAAGTGATTACATCTCAACCCGTGTCTCTACTGTACTGTATGTTCAGTGATTACATCTCACCCCGTGTCTCTACTGTACCGTATGTCCAGTGATTACATCTCACCCGTGTCTCTACTGTACTGTATGTCAAGTGATTACATCTCAACCCGTGTCTCTACTGTACTGTATGTTCAGTGATTACATCTCAACCCGTGTCTCTACTGTACTGTGTATCCAGTATTTACATCTCACCCCGTGTCTCTACTGTACTGTATGTCAAGTGATTACATCTCAACCCGTGTCTCTACTGTACTGTATGTTCAGTGATTACATCTCACCCCGTGTCTCTACTGTACCGTATGTCCAGTGATTACATCTCACCCGTGTCTCTACTGTACTGTATGTCCAGTGATTACATCTCACCCTGTGTCTCTACTATACTGTATGTCCAGTGATCACAACTCACCTCGTGTCTCTATCACTGTACTGCATGTCCAGTGATTACATCTCACCCCGTGTCTCTACTGTACCGTATGTCCACTGATAACATCGTATCCTCTGTCTCTACTGTACTGTATGTCCAGTGATTACATCTCACCCCGGTCTCTACTGTACTGCATGTCCAGTGATTACATCGTACCCTTTGTCTCTACTGTACTGCATGTCCAGTGACTACATCGTACCCATGTCTCTACTGTCCTGTCGTTTCAGTGATTACATCTTAACCCGTCTTTCTACTGTACTGCATGTCCAGTGATTACATCCCACCCCGTGTCTCTACTGTACCGTATGTCCACTGATAACATCTCACCTCGCCTCTCTACTGTACTGTATGTCCAGTGATTACATCGTATCCTGTGTCTCTACTGTACTGTATGTCCAGTGATTACATCTCACCCCGTGTCTCTACTGTACTGTATGCCCATTGATTACATCTCACCCCGTGTCTCTACTGTACTGTATGCCCATTGATTACATCTCACCTCGTCTCTCTACTGTACTGTATGTCCAGTGATTACATCGTATCCTGTGTCTCTACTGTACTGTATGTTCAGTGATTACATCTCAACCCGTGTCTCTACTGTACTGTATGTCCAGTGATTACATCTCACCCCGTGTCTCTACTGTACTGTATGCCCATTGATTACATCTCACCTCGTCTCTCTACTGTACTGTATGTCCAGTGATTACATCGTATCATGTGTCTCTACTGTACTGTATGTTCAGTGATTACATCCCACCCCGTGTCTCTACTGTACCGTATGTCCAGTTATTACATCGTATCCTGTGTCTCTACTGTTACGTATGTCCAGTGATTACATCGTATCCTGTGTCTCTACTGTACTGTATGTCCAGTGATTACATCTCACCCTATGTCTCTACTGTACCGTATGTCCACTGATTACATCTCGACCCGTCTCTCAACTGTACTGTATGTCCAGTGATTCCATCTCACCCCGTGTCTCTACTGTACTGTGTGTCAAGTGATTACATCTGAACCCGGTCTCTACTGTACTGTATGTCCAGTGACTACATCTCACCCCGTGTCTCTACTGTACCGTATGTCCAGTGATTACATCTCACCCAGTGTCTCAACTGTACTGTATGTCCAGTAATTACATCTCACCCCGGTCTCTACTGTACTGTATGTCTAGTGATTACATCTCACCCCGTGTCCCTACTGTACTGTATGTCCAGTGATTACATCTCAACCCATGTCTCTACTGTACTGTATGTCCGGTGATTACATCTCTTCCCGTGTCTCTACTGTACTGCATCTCCAGTGACTACATCTCAGCCCGTGTCTCTTCTGTACTGTATGTCCGGTGATTACATCTCGCCCCGTGTCTCTACTGTACTGTATGTCGAGTGATTACATCTCACCCAGTGTATCTACTGTACTGTATGTCCAGTGATTACATCTCACCCCGTTTCTCTACTCTACTTAATGTCCTGTGATGACATCTAACGCCGGGTCTCTGCTGCACTGTATGTCCAGAGATTACATCTCACCCCCTGTCTCTACCGTACTGTATGTGCAGTGATTACATCGTACCCTTTGTCTCTACTGTACTGTATGTCCAGTGATTACATCTCACCCCGTGTATTTAATCTACTGTATGTCCAGTGATTACATCTTACCCCGTGTCTCTACTGTACTGCATGTCCGGTGATTACATCTCACCCCGTGTCTCTACTGAACTGTATGTCTAGCAATTACATTTCACCCAATGTCTCTCCTGTACTGCATGTCCAGTGATTACATCTCGCCCCGTGTCACTACTGTACTCTATGTCCAGTGATTACATCTCACCCCTTGTCTCTACTGTACTGTATGTCCAGTGCTTACATCTCACCCCGTGTCTCTACTGTACTGTTTGCCCATTGATTACATCGTATCCTGTGTCTCTACCGTACCGTATGTCCAGTGATGACATCCCACCCCGTGTCTCTATTGTACTGTGTGTCCAGTGATTACATCGTATCCTTTGTCTCTATTGTACTGTATGTCGAGTGATTACATCTCACCCCGTGTCCCTACTGTACTGTATGTCCAGTGATTACATCTCACCCTGTGTTTCTATCTCTGTACTGTATGTCCAGTGATTACATCTCACCCCGTGTCTCTACTGTACCGTATGTCAAGTGATTACATCTCACCCAGTGTCTCTACTGTACTGTATGTCCAGTGATTACATCTCACCCCGGTCTCTACTGTACTGTATGTCCAGTGATTACATCTCACCCCGTGTCCCTACTGTACTGTATGTCCAGTGATTACATCTCACCCAGTGTCCCTACTGTACTGTATGTCCAGTGATTACATCTCACCCCGTGTCTCTACTGTACTGTATGTCCAGTGATTACATCTCACCCCGTTTCTCTACTCTACTTTATGTCCTATGATGACATCTAACGCCGGGTCTCTACTGCACTGTATGTCCAGAGATTACATCTCACCCCCTGTCTCTACTGTACTGTATGTCCAGTGATTACATCGTACCCTTTGTCTCTACTGTACTGTATGTCCAGTGATTACATCCCACCCCGTATATTTAATCTACTGTATGTCCAGTGATTACATCTTACCCCGTGTCTCTACTGTACTGTATGTCCAGTGATTACATCTCACCCCGTGTATTTAATCTACTGTATGTCCAGTGATTACATCTTACCCCGTGTCTCTACTGTACTGTATGTCCAGTGATTACATCTCACCCCATGTCTCTACTCTACTGTATGTCCAGTGATTACATCGTACCCTTTGTCTCTACTGTACTACATGGCCAGTGATTACATCGTACCCATGTCTCTACTGTGCTGTCGTTTCAGTGATTACATCTCACCCCGTGTCTCTACTGTACTCTGTGTCCAGTGATTACATCTCACCCAGTGTCTCTACTGCTCTGTGTATCCAGTGATTACATCTCACCCCCTGTCTCTACTGTAGTGTGTATCCAGTGATTACATCTCACCCCGTGTCTCTACTGTACTGTATGTCCAGTGATTACATCTCACCCCTTGTCTCTACTGTACTGTATGTCCAGTGCTTACATCTCACCCCGTGTCTCTACTGTACTGTTTGCCCATTGATTGCATCTCAACCCGTGTCTCTACTGTACTGTATGTACAGTGATTACATCGTATCCTGTGTCTCTACCGTACCGTATGTCCAGTGATGACATCCCACCCCGTGTCTCTATTGTACTGTGTGTCCAGTGATTACATCGTATCCTTTGTCTCTATTGTACTGTATGTCTAGTGATTACATCTCACCCAGTGTCTCTACTGTACTGTATGTCGAGTGATTACATCTCACCCCGTGTCTCTACTGTACTGTATGTCCAGTGATTACATCTCACCCCGTTTCTCTACTCTACTTTATGTCCTGTGATGACATCTAACGCCGGGTCTCTACTGCACTGTATGTCCAGAGATTACATCTCACCCCCTGTCTCTACTGTACTGTATGTCCAGTGATTACATCGTACCCTTTGTCTCTACCGTACTGTATGTCCAGTGATTACATCTCACCCAGTGTCTCTACTGCTCTGTGTATCCAGTGATTACATCTCACCCCCTGTCTCTACTGTACTGTATGTCCAGTGATTACATCTCACCCCGTGTCTCTACTGTACTGTATGTCCAGTGATTACATCTCACCCCGTGTCTCTACTGTACTGTATGTCCAGTGCTTACATCTCACCCCGTGTCTCTACTGTACTGTTTGCCCATTGATTACATCGTATCCTGTGTCTCTACCGTACCGTATGTCCAGTGATGACATCCCACCCCGTGTCTCTATTGTACTGTATGTCCAGTGATTACATCTCACCCCGTTTCTCTACTCTACTTTATGTCCTATGATGACATCTAACGCCGGGTCTCTACTGCACTGTATGTCCAGAGATTACATCTCACCCCCTGTCTCTACTGTACTGTATGTCCAGTGATTACATCGTACCCTTTGTCTCTACCGTACTGTATGTCCAGTGCTTACATCTCACCCCGTGTCTCTACTGTACTGTTTGCCCATTGATTACATCGTATCCTGTGTCTCTACTGTACCGTATGTCCAGTGATGACATCCCACCCCGTGTCTCTATTGTACTGTGTGTCCAGTGATTACATCGTATCCTTTGTCTCTATTGTACTGTATGTCGAGTGATTACATCTCACCCCGTGTCCCTACTGTACTGTATGTCCAGTGATTACATCTCACCCTGTGTTTCTATCTCTGTACTGTATGTCCAGTGATTACATCTCACCCCGTGTCTCTACTGTACCGTATGTCAAGTGATTACATCTCACCCCGTGTCTCTACTGTACTGTATGTCAAGTGATTACATCTCACCCCGGTCTCTACTGTACTGTATGTCCAGTGATTACATCTCACCCCGTGTCCCTACTGTACTGTATGTCCAGTGATTACATCTCACCCAGTGTCCCTACTGTACTGTATGTCGGGAAAACTCATTCAAATATTTTCCGATACATGCAATATATCTTGTAGTGTTGTGATGAGGGGTATACGGGGTTTTATTGCAGGGGGCGAGGTGGATAAAACCTAACGAAGGACGCATAAAACCCGCATACCCCGAATCATAATGCAACAACGAATGTATGTTACCGAATGTTTAAATCCCTCATTATGTAAATATAACATGAAAACAAACTGAAATTCAATCATATATTCATCTGGTCGACCCGAACCACTGGTTCACGGGTCACTGACTGCCGTGGATGCATGTTTTTTCCTTGGGGCGGGGTATACATGATTTATTCTCCCTCGCAAAGATTTATACCCCGCTTGGGCAGTGTTCGGCCGTGCACCGGGGATACATGGTAATTTGTTCAAGGTCACCTGAACCAATCAGCGATGGACATTCTCACATAAGGTAGAATATACTTATTTGTAATACATGTATTTATTAAAACACAACTGTTACATACAAAAATACACAACCAAGCAAACACGATTCCGCGGTCATGGTCTATAAGCAAGGCAACACCAAGTGTAGACGTCGCTGGTGGTGGTGGTGGTGGTAGTGGAGGAGGGGCTGTGATGTGTGCAGGGGCATGTATGTGATGGCATGCTACCAGGCGGCCTGACAATTCCTCACATCTACGCTTACGTTATTACGTCGAGGCTGGCAGCAGGTAGATTTCATATATAGTTGGATGCACTTGTACAGTGTTGTGTGAATATTCATTTGCACTGTTACTCGTGAAGGTCCGGGTTAGAATGAACCTTCAGTAACTCATGCTTGTCGTAAGAGGCGACTAACGGGATCGGGTGGTCAGGCTCGCTGGTTTGGTTGACCTACATGTGATCGGTTCCCAATTGCGCAGATCGATGCTCATGCTGTTGATCACTGGATTGTCTGGTCCAGACTCGATTATTTAGATGCCACCGCCATATAGCTGGAATATTGTTGAGTGCGGCGTAAAACTAAACTCACTCACTCATTTGCACTGGTTTTTACAGATGGATCGTGTCATGCCAAGTGCGACGGGATGTAGATAAGCAGTATAAAAGTGTCCTCCTACACCGAGTACAAGAGACCTGCAACATACAGAACATGGTCTTGTACAGAACTACAACATACAAAACATTGTCTTGTCCAGATCTACAACATACAGAACATGGTCTTGTACAGAGCTACAACATACAGAACATGGTCTTGTACAGAGCTACAACATACAGAACATGGTCTTGTACAGAGCTACAACATACAGAACATGGTCTTGTACAGATCTACAATATACAGAACATGGTCTTGTACAGAGCTACAACATACAGAACATGGTCTTGTACAGAGCTACAACATACAGAACATGGTCTTGTACAGAACTACAACATACAGAACATGGTCTTGTACAGACCTGCAACATACAGAACATGGTCTTGTACAGACCTGCAACATACAGAACATGGTCTTGTACACATCTACAATATACAGAACATGGTCTTGTACAGATCTACATCATACAGAACATGGTCTTGTACAGACCTGCAACATACAGAACATGGTCTTGTACAGAGCTACAACATACAGAACATGGTCTTGTACAGAGCTACAACATACAGGACATGGTCTTGTACACATCTACAACATACAGAACATGGTCTTGTACACATCTACAACATACAGAACATGGTCTTATACAGATCTACAACATACAGAACATGGTCTTGTACAGATCTACAACATACAGAACATGGTCTTGTACAGAGCTACAACATACAGAACATGGTCTTGTACAGAACAACAATATACAGAACATGGTGTTGTACAGAGCTACAACATACAGAAAATGGTCTTGTACAGAACTACAATATACAGAACATGGTCTTGTACAGAGCTACAACATACAGAACATGGTGTTGTACAGAGCTACAACATACAGAACATGGTCTTATACAGAACAACAATATACAGAACATGGTGTTGTACAGAGCTACAACATACAGAAAATGGTCTTGTACAGAACTACAATATACAGAACATGGTCTTGTACAGAGCTACAACATACAGAACATGGTCTTGTACAGAACTACAATATACAGAACATGGTGTTGTACAGAACTACAACATACAGAACATGGTCTTGTACAGAACTACAACATACAGAACATGGTCTTGTACAGAGCTACAACATACAGAACATGGTCTTGTACAGAGCTACAACATACAGAACATGGTCTTTATACAGAACATGGTCTTGTACAGAACTACAATATGCAGAACATGGTCTTGTACAGAGCTACAACATACAGAACATGGTCTTGTACAGAGCTACAATATACAGAACATGGTCTTGTACAGAGCTACAACATACAGAACATGGTCTTGTACAGAGCTACAACATACAGGACATAGTTTTGTACAGAACAACAACGCCACCTGACTGAAGCTGACAGATCCTACTTTCATTGTCCCTGATGGGTGTCACTCTCTCCACCAACTGCGGATGCTGTTTTCCCAACAATCCATTACATTTCAAATAGCAAGAGAGATTAGATGCTGTTACCGCTTGAATACATAATATACACATAGAACTTAGTTAAGCACCCCCTGACATATCTCATGATTGAAGGAGCCCTCATCTTAACCCTTTGGAGCATATCTGGGAAATGAGTGGTGGTCGTGTGCAACAAAGGGATCCTCCTGTACACAACCTGGCCCAATTGGAAGGTGCTTTACACGAGTAATGGGGTAGACTGCCCCTTCAGAGGATCAGGAGGCTGACAGGGGTATGAGGAGGAGAGTGCTGGCTGTCATACAGTCACATGGAGGCTACACTCGGTATTGACCTTGGATCGTGTATGACACACAAAATGACATTTTTGAATGTTCACATTCACCAATAAATTCAATATTAAACATTCCAGGACCATACTTCCAACATCTCTTCCAACATCTCTTTACCTAGCTGTATTTTCAAATACCCTGTTTTAACAAAAGTATATAATTATGGTTTTGAGCTATGTTGTTAACGAACTGACGATTATATACTACTATCTTACCTGCGAAACATGCCGTCATGAAGCAAGCTAGGTTTGCTGAAAACATCGACAACACTATTTTCTTGGTAACGAATTTCTGTTTTCTTGGCACAATGGTGTAGAAAACAGCCAGGCATATCCCGATTGATACAAAGTTGGACAAGCCGCACAAGGCGTATGTTGATATAGCCTCGGATTTTTCCTTAAAAGAAACAGACATCTGCTTATAAACGATTTTAATTCTTGCTGCTTTATCAATAACATGTTTTAATATCGGTTGTTAAGAGCATTAACAAAAGGCATTTTCATCAGAAAGTGTATCAACAAACACGCTTTATAAAGCAATCTGATATTATCTGATCTTTTCCCAATTTAAATAGCGGAGAAATAGTGTTAATACCTGGCTCTTCACGAGAAATATCAAGTCTTGTATTGACTACCTGTCTGAATGAAACAAAACAATGGCGATAACCTATAATTTAATAAATGGTAACTTCTGGTGCTTTGTCTCCATGTGTCTCCAATGATTTGTTTACGTACTGTGATGTAACCATACTGCAGGGTTTTGTTCCAGCCATCTAAGCATAGGTCGTCTTGTATGTGTCGATATGTGCCTGTTCCATTTGTACTTTCCATGTAGTCCTGAAACACCTGTCTGTTGCCCGACATTGTGGCGAGCTGGTAGTAGGCCAGTGAAGCAGATCCCATGAGCTTGTACCCAACCAACTTGCCAATATTGCCACAGTCCTGAATGTCAGCACCCATGATGACGGCCAGCGGCCAGAATATGTAAGAACATATAAACTGAAAATACACATTTTAACGTTAGAAGAGGGATTATATATCACCGACGCACAGGATACAAAGAAAAAGTGAAGATGTCACCACAGGCATAGTTGTAGCTATCGAGGGTCCCATCAGGCCAGGGACAAGAAATTCTACCCTTTTAAAGGCGGACTATCCTCTGTCATATTGGTAGGTCTAACAGACTTGTACCAAATATACTGTGTTTCTCGTCTAGCGGCATGATGTATATCACTATTATCAGTCCGACAATTAGAAACTGAATATGGGTACCATGACATGGCGCATGGTCTGCTTTAAATGATGTTCTAGACCAGGATATGTTCTAGACAGCACGAATCTCTGCCGCATCCTGCACGCACACACACACACACACACACACCTACAACAACAACAAAAACAACAGCAACACAACAACAAGAAAAACACACAAGCAACACACACAAAACAACACATACGCACGCACGAACACAAAACAAGACTCACGCACGCACACACGCACGCACATACTGTTTTGGACTTAATCAGGCTACTCTTGGTTTGTCTTAGGTGCAATGACAAATACTCATAAAATAAATACAGGTACTTCGAAAGTGTGCACTAAACATGTTAACAAACCTCAAATGTGAGATCGTTGACGTTCACCCTGTCGCCGAACCAACCGAGTGTCGAGTTGATGAGGGAGAGAAGGCCATAGAAGACGTACAGGTTGATGACGATGCTGCCAAATACGTGAATAGAGGACGTTGCCCCGATGGATGCCGCCTCGAAGATGCTTGTGTATCTTGCAAACACCAGCATAAAGAACATATACAACCAGCGTATGCGGTAACTTGCGCATGTAATCACTTACAGTAATTTTAACGGAAAAAATACTGCCGGAAGCATTGTAAGTATTGATGGTGTCCCCGTATGGAGCAACTGTACCAGGTGTGGCTGTACAACATGGGTGTAAATAGTCATTTAGGAATCATTATCCGGGGGGAAATTAATGAATTAATCCCCCAAAAATATATAGTGTTTATAGATGTAGTAACCCCTAGAAGTTGACCCCCAAAACCGCATCCATCGTTTGGCAGTCTGTAAGTATACCCAGACAAACGAGTGATTGATAGCATGAACAACGAGACGTGTGATACGTGCCAAACGTGTCACAAATCCAGCTAGGTGTCATATTGATGCCAGCCGGAATCATATTGTAACTGTTCAGTTGTTTTGTCAACTGTGGAGGTACTTATAAACTATTCAAGGGACGTGAACCTCTTAAACCTGTATACAGGAGCACCTATACCTAGTGAACGCCCTTAACGACGATTAATATTGTTCCCATTAGAGTAACATGGATCACCAGTTAGGGTTGTTTTAATTACAGTGGGCATATATCAAAACGTATCTATAGTATTAAATTAGATAGCTTGTTAATACGACATTCGTAGCTGGTGATTCGATGACGTTCTCTCTATGGCGACCTGGCAGGTTTGTGAAGATGAGAAGTCGATTGTGAACAAATATACTGACAATAACTGGTGGGGGTGTTCACATGGCTATTCATCCTGTGGACCAACATCGTCTAGTGTTGTATACCTCAAGGTATATATTACACAACTTCATTTAATATGAGACGTAGTGTTTAAAGCCATTCAACAACCAGCTGTAACGCGATTGGATTAGTTCATTAAAAGAAGAAGGACAATGAAAGTGTATATGCGCAACTTGCTCTACTGGAACATATTTTGCACTTATTTAAACAGATAGAATAAAATAATACCACCATTAGAGGGTAAAATATTGAGGGTCTAGGGAACTACTCTAGTATGATTTTACTCCGCTGTTAGCAATATTCCAGCAACATGAGGGCGGGGAGCACCAGAAATGGGCTTCACATGCTGTGCCCATGTTTGGAGTCGAACCCACGTCTTCGGCGTGACAAGCGAACCCTTTAACCACTAGGCTATCCCACCGCCTCAATGAGAGCGCGTCGTAAACGTTTCAATAAGTTTCTATAAAATTGTTTTAACTCGTGCCCAAAGTGAACCTAAATTCTATCTCCTCCTCCGTCCGCCCGTGATTTAATGAAACGATTTAATAAGCGCGTATTGTCACTGTTGGTTTCTTCCAGGAGGTGTACTGACTTTAATAAGAGGTACTCACTTTTTACTTCCCACGTCACATGTGTTTTTGTGGTTAATGGGTCGCGACTCAGGGTACAGCAACTTGGAGATGGCGATGGAGGCGGGTGCCGACATCACACACGCCGGGATCAGGTACGACACAGATATCTGTGAACACATAACATATCTTTCTAAAACTTTGATGACACATGTAAGGAAATGTTTTGATCAGTGATATTTTCACAAGAGAAATTGCACTAACGACAAAATGCACAGCTGAGAAACACATCAGAGTCTTCATCCCTGAACAGTGCCGAAGAAGAAATAACAGTAGTCACCAACTATAAACTACAAAGAAGTCCACCTTTGACCTCTCGCACACATGCATGCATGCTCGCACACACAGCCGTAGTGACAGACTGTAAGTGTAGTACTCTACCCCGAAAGATGAGACAACCCCGATGAACGTTCCCGACACTGAGGCCTGCCCGGCTACCAGCACTGTGAAGATCTCCGACCTCGACATCAGCTCCATGTACGGCTTCATTGCCAGACCAGTGGACGGCTGAAACACACCGTGAGAAATACAGAGACATGACGTCTCTGGGCGACTGACACAGACAGGTACAGTGGGTGAAACCCTGATGACATGTCTGGGCGAAACAGTGATGGCATGTCTCAGTGAAACATACAGGTACAGTGATAACATGTCTCAGTCAAACATTGAGGTACAGTGATGACATGTCTCAGTCAAACATTGAGGTACAGTGATGGCATGTCCCAGTCAAACATCGAGGTACAGTGATGACATGCCTCAGTCAAACATTGAGGTACAGTGATGACATGTCCCAGTCAAACATTGAGGTACAGTGATAACATGTCTCAGTCAAACATTGAGGTACAGTGATGACATGTCTCAGTCAAACATTGAGGTACAGTGATGGCATGTCCCAGTCAAACATCGAGGTACAGTGATGACATGCCTCAGTCAAACATGGAGGTACAGTGATGACATGTCTCAGTCTAACATCGAGGTACAGTGATGGCATGTCCCAGTCAAACATTGAGGTACAGTGATGACATGTCTCAATCAAACATTGAGGTACAGTGATGACATGTCCCAGTCAAACATTGAGGTACAACAATAACATGTGTCAAACATGGAGGTACAGTGATGACATGCCTCAGTCAAACATTGAGGTACAGTGATGACATGTCCCAGTCAAACATACAGGTGCAGTGATGACATGTCTGGGTCAAACATACATGCATTACAGTGATGACATGTCTGGGTCATACATGGAGGTTTAGTGATGACATATCTGGGTCAAACATACAGGTACAGTGATGACATGTCTGGGTCATACATGGAGGTTTAGTGATGACATGTCTGGGTCAAACATAAAGGTACAGTGATGACATGTCTGGGTCATACATGGAGGTTTAGTGATGACATGTCTGGTTCAAACATAAAGGTACAGTGATGACATGTCTGGGTCAAACATACATGCATTACAGTGATGACATGTCTGGGTGATACATGGAGTTTTAGTGATGACATATCTGGGTCAAACATACAGGTACAGTGAACACATAACATATCTTTCTAAAACTTTGATGACACATGTAAGGAAATGTTTTGATCAGTGATATTTTCACAAGAGAAATTGCACTAACGACAAAATGCACAGCTGAGAAACACATCAGTGTCTTCATCCCATGAACAGTGCCGAAGAAGAAATATACAGGTACAGTCACCAACTATAAACTACAACAGAAGTCCAGTGATGACATGTCTGGGTCAAACATACAGGCATGCAATGCTCTGGTACATGCATACATGCTCGCACATATAACAGGATTCATGTGTGTGCTACGTCCATGCACGTTCTGCTAATACAACTGCCATGTTTCTCCCTTGGGTTAACTCACGTAATCGATGAGTATGTTAGTGGCCACGCAGATGGACTCCCGGTCAGTGATGTCCAGTGACCATCTCAGGAAACGCCCAATGACTTTCACAAACCACTGAATCGCTCCAATGTAGTACATTACGGCCACCAATGCGTTGATGAAGAAAATGCACGGGAATGACTTGAAAAAGAAAAAGGATGCGAGATGATGCAGTGTTACATCGTGTCCAAGATCAATGCACTGACAAATGCGTGCACGTACGTATGGTATGTGTGTATGCATTTGTGCGTGCGTGCGTGCGTGTTTTCTTGTTTAATGCATCCAGCCAACGGATATGTTTTACAAATGACGCATATTTCATTACCCCAGAGCCGACAGTCCTTGTGTTGTCCGTCTAATGCTGAGCGAAAGAGAGAACATCACTCTTCATGATCTATTGGTTTGACACTTCAGAGGATCGAACAACCGATCCGGGCAAACGCACTTTCCAATGGACCACAAATTCGCTTAGAAGAGAAACAACCTTAATTGTCTTTTCTGTAATAGTAACCCTATAACAATAATACATCCTAGTTAAAGGTTGCTGGCTTAATGATTTACTCAAACTTGTTCGTTCACATCACACACACGATGGTATAAACAGCAGTAGTTTACACTGTGGACGATTATAGGTTAAATGATGTAACATCCAAACACATGCAATACCCACGCCAAATATCAGATTATGGTCTCTGTAGCTCTTCCCGAACATGAACTCTGAACCTTTCCTTGAATTCTTCAGCACATTGTTGACTCGCTCTGCCATCCAACTAACAGAACCAGAGCCAACCTCTGTACGCAGGATGAACAGGGCCAACATAAACTGAAGGGCAACCGACCAGAACACCGTGTGCCAGTTGACCTGAAGCACAAGAAGACACCATACACTAAGGTTGACCTGCAACATAAACACAGCTGAGTCACCAAGAACTTAGGTTGACCTGTAACATAAACACAGCTGAGACACCAAGAACTTGGGTTGACCTGCAACATAACCACAGCTGAGACACCAAGAACTTGGGTTGACCTACAACATAAACACAGCTGAGACACCAAGAACTTCGGTTGACCTGCAACATAAACACAGCTGAGTCACCAAGAACTTAGGTTGACCTGCAACATACTCACAGCTGAGACACCAAGAACTTAGGTTGACCTGCAACATAAACACAGCTGAGTCACCAAGAACTTAGGTTGACCTGCAACATAAACACAGCTGAGACACCAAGAACTTCGGTTGACCTGCAACATAAACACAGCTGAGACACCAAGAACTTCGATTGACCTGCAACATAAACACAGCTGAGACACCAAGAACTTGAGGTTGACCTTAGCAACACGCCACACAGCTGAGACAATATTCCAGCTATATCGGTTGACCTGTAACATAAACACAGTCTGAGACCCAAGAACTTCCAGTGATCAACAACATGAAACACAGATCTGCGCAATTGGGAACCGATTGACATGTGCAACACAGTCAGCGAGCCTGACCACCAAGATCTTCGGTTGACCTGCCTCATAAACACGAGCATAGTCACCAAGAACTTCTTTACCTGCAACAAAACATGGGTTCCTGAAGACACGAAGAACTAACCCTGCAACTTCACGGGTTTGAGACACCAAGAACTTAGGTTGGCCTGTAACATAAACACAGCTGAGACACCAAGAACTTGGGTTGACCTGCAACATAAACACAGCTGAGACACCAAGAACTAAGGTTGACCTGCAACATAAACACAGCTGAGACACCAAGAACTTCGGTTGACCTGCAACATAAACACAGCTGAGACACCAAGAACTTCGGGTTGACCTGCAACATAAACACAGCTGAGTCACCAAGAACTAAGGTTGACCTGCAACATAAACACAGCTGAGACACCAAGAACTAAGGTTGACCTGCAACATAAACACAGCTGAGTCACCAAGAACTTAGGTTGACCTGCAACATAAACACAGCTGAGACACCAAGAACTTAGGTTGACCTGCAACATAAACACAGCTGAGACACCAAGAACTTAGGTTGACCTGCAACATAAACACAGCTGAGACACCAAAAACTTAGGTTGACCTGCAACATAAACGCAACTAGAACACCATGGCACTTCAGCTCACTGCAACAAATGATAATATACTCTTGGGTCTCATGTTAAAGTACCTTAGCAGGCCGATTGGAGAGCAGGAATGCGACCACTATGAAGAAAGCCAGTCCCCCTACAGAGACGAGGTTCCGGGGTTCTTTCATGCCCACCTCCAGCACGAGGAACACAACGATCGACGCGCTGGTAGATACATACAACAGCCTGCAACATAGGAAGGTGTGAGTTGTATAACTGGTATAGGTGAGTTGCAATATGGGAACATGTGAGTAGGAAGGTTGGTACAAGAGCATTGAAACATGCTTACATGTAAGTTGAAACACTGGTACAGGTGGGTTGAAATTCAGAGTAGTTTTAAGTGAGTGAGTGTGTTTAGTTTTATGCCACACTTAGCAATATTCCAGCTTTATGGCTGTGGTTTGTAAATAATCGAGTCTGGACCAGACAATCCAGTGAGCAACAGCATGAGCATCGATCTACGCAATTGGGAACCGATGACATGTGTCAACCAAGTCAGCGAGCCTGACCACCCGATCCCGTTAGTCGCCTCTTACGACAAGCATGGGTAACTGAAGATCAGTATTCTAACCCGGATCTTCACGGGTCGTAAAACTACAGACTATAGTACTTTTAAGGGATTGAGCCCATACGGGATTCGAACCCACACACTCAGAGTCAGGACCCTATTCGCTACAACCCCAAAAAGTGCTAGAATCTGTACTTACTAAGAAAATGTAATCCCTACTAAATCGTATAGTAGGGATGATATGGCATTGTGTATATTCAAAATTAACTGTTTTCACTAGGAAGCTCGAGGTCCACGTCAACAGCTATATACGTTCATGGAAACTAAGACGCAAGTCAACTGTATAGTTATAAGTCTACCCATATGTACATATAGTGCATCTGCGTACATGTAGGGAAACCGAACTACAAATTAACAGCTACGAAAGGAAGCCATGTAAGGACTTGCACACTAGTTAAGTACTTTGAACTCCTGGAAGTCCTGTTAAACCAGCAGCACCGCCGACGGTAATTCTGATACTCTTCAGGGCATTGTGACTGAACGGTTATTTCTTTGAAAGGTTTAGAACAGCTAGTGACGGTTGACAATACTGCGTCCATTATCATTTGAAGGTTTTGATGTGCATGGAAAGATTAATCGTTCCGAGCTCACATGCACAATGCCAGCTGGTAAAACATATTTATTTATATCACAGAGAGGGATATATATGATATTGACACTCCATATAATCGACACAAACCAATCTGTCACTCCATTCGGTACTCTTAGATATGTTACACATTATAAATATACATATCGGTGGGACCACTAACCATCTTGCAATTCTCCTGGCCTTTGCGATCACTTTCTTATCATGGAATGTAAGCTTTCTCTCAGTCCAGTTGTATCTTGGGATGATGTTTTTCTCACAACTTTAGTGATGAGTAACACACCTCCAAACACAGTGAAGGCCAGGAGCCTGATAGAGCCTTCATCGCCAAACGTCAACACCATGGAAAAGACAAAATATATGAGATACAGAACCAGCAGTGAGCACTTGATGATAGTTCCACATCGTCCCTGAATACATGCTGGCACTGAGGACCGGAGGCAGGTCCGCAGAGATGAGGTCTTCCTGGAACAACAGTTGTCTTCCTCTTCGTCCTCGGCGTCACTGAAGTCATCATCGTCAACAACATTCATATTCTCGGTGCCATGTACCACGTCCTCCTCGACAGCCTTACACTCTTGCATTGTCTTCATGCTGATCACCACGGTGCTGTTGTTGTTGATGGCGGCCTACAACACAAGCAGGAGCCTGCTGCATCGACACTAGTGTACGGTACGACTACAAACGTTGTTTGTATAACAACAATGATAACTGTTATAACGCGCATCATATGTTATATCCGTTGTTCACCACCAACCATATCATTCATGTAGTGTGTAGAAAGTTAATTAGTCTACGCAAGCGCAAAATATTTACTCTTTTTCAGATTCCTGTCTTGTGTTACCTCCAATGGTTTTACAACCGAGGTAGTACTGACAATGGGGGTTGCTTTTCTTGAACTTAAAGAAAATCTTTCGAATTCATTGTTGCTTTGGAAACTTCATATATTGTAAATGTCGGTCATTGTTCATGGTTATTGGTTCGAATCCCAGCGCTATATGCATTCATCTCTGAAGACATTCCTCCAGTCCCACACTGCTGCACATACAATACATGTGTTGCCTCTCTGACCAACTGAATCTGTTCGAACTATGCCTCTGTTCAGCCAGCAGTGGGTGGAATCCAGGTAGAATGAGATGGTAATATGACCCTCCAGCACCTCAAACACAGCTTGGGTCGTATACTCGTATGGGGCTGAGAATTGCCGGCGTAATAAAGGGCTTTGAACGTGATATTCTACGTGGAAAAACGCCATACAAATAGACTGTTATCATTATGATATATCAAAACATTAATTCGCTTTGTAAAGTGGCGTAAGGTAGGAGTGCCAGAAACCTGTACTCACTCACTTTCTCGATATCATTTTCAATTAAACGAGGCTAAGGGAGCCTTGGTAAATTAGCAAGATATTTCATCGCAATAATGTGTTGTGGAGTCTGTTTTTCAAGTCCATGTAATTCCTACATATTTAATCCTGGACATGCCATGGTTCACATAACATCGACGCATCGATAAGATACGCGATATACATGTACCTGTATCGATTGGTGTTTTAGTCCCGTCTTGTTTCAAACACAGATCTATTCATTCATTTTCATTTTCAACAAAATAGCCGATAATCAAGTATAACGATATAGGTATCGCATCTGCAGATAGCCGGGTGATCCCATCCCTGCTGAATACATCAAACTTCCAGTAACCAACGCCCCGTAACCTACAGACTTTGCTCCTTCCACGGTATCCCGTTAAAACAACACTTGCATCCGTGATTAGTAGGCTGTACCCTTGATTAAGAAAAATGACATTACCCATGTAACGAGTTTTGACAATGTAGCAAGTGATCCTATATTTCATATTTATGTAATCTGGTGCGATTTAAATATCATTTGTGAATGTCAGCCCAGTGGTTTCAGGGTAAACCATTCTACAACGGACCACATGTTTACACTTCAGGCTATCATACAGAAATATTCATGTAAAAACAGAGTAGATTGTGTTGTCTTTTTATCAATTTTTCAAAAGCTTACACTTAAACATGATATACTTATAGATTCTCTTCGTAAGGTTGGATTAGATGGGAAGCTTTTAGATATTATTACCTGTATGTATAGTTCACTTTGTGACTGTGTAAGAACCCCTGAGGGACTTTCTAAACAATGTTCCTGTAATGTGGGTACCCGTCAGGACGGTACCCGTCAGGAATGCATGGCAACATGAATGAAAGTAAATCTTAAGAAAACAAAAGTGGTTGTTTTCAGAAATGGAGGGCCTCTTAGATGTTATGAAAAGTGGTATTTTAATGGGGAGCAAATAGTATCTTTTTATAAATATCTTGGCATTATATTTACACCAAAACTTGTTAGTTCTCGAGTTTTTTGTAAAGCAATGACTATAATCAAGGACTCTGTACATCATGTAAATCTAAAGGTCTAACCTATTTTGAAGATGAATTCCATGTACTGTTCATTTGTGAATCCTATTCACAACTCAGAGAGAGGTATATTACAAAATTTGTTAAAAAGCCTAACACTGTATATTCTTTAGCAAATCTTTTCAAGAATACTATTGTAGACACTGTAAAATCTGTTGCCTTGTATCTAATTTACTTTAAAATGATTATTGTAAACACACTTGAAAGATCATTGTGCCCCTGACGACACTGGAATTTCTTTTTGAATGTATTTTGGGCCTACAGCCTTTACTGGAGATAAACTCTGTCTGTCTGCCTGTCTGTCTGTCTGTCAATACTATTTCAAAGTTGTTACCAATGAAATTTCATTTATACACTTTATCACACTCGGTGTCAATCATGCTTTGTTCATCAGTCACAATCTTCCTAACAACAATATCAATCATTCCTAGTTTATCAGTCATCAAGAGCAGATTAAAGAGAGAAGCTGTATTTTAAGACAATGCCTCAGTGACGCAACATAGCGGGAATCCCTTACAGTAGGGGAGTGGACCAGGCCAGGAAGGTCTGCGTTTTGGGAGGTCTGCGTTTTGGGAGTAAACCCCTTCTACATGGCCACATGTAACCTCATTAATTAATGTTCGATAATAGAGTTCGATCCCTATGTATCTCTGCCCTTCCCAAACATCGTAAATAATGTATAATGTTTGTTATATTTTTTAAAATACAGCAATAACTAATAAAAGCTGATAATTTTAATGAAATTGTCGCGTTGTCGCATTTTTGTTAAAAAACTAAGCATTCCATACATTATATAATACCGCCTAGGATTCATTTTGAGCCACGTCAAAAATGGATATTCTCTCTCGTTTGCTTGACAGTTTCAGAAAAAAACATCCCACCAATATTTCTCTGGAAACTCCTAACGTTCACTGTTTTGTCGCGTGGTCTGCTTGTGCATTGTATGAACGACCCCAGTATCAACAAGGGAGATTTGTTGCTCCCGTATATTTCATGTCAACAATCGTGAGTTGAATTCTGTCAAAAACTGGAGCAAGCATTCCGTAAGATGACAGTTTGTAAAGAGTAATGGAACCATTCTATTAGATTTTAACCTTTCTGTAATACATTCGACCCACGAACGGGGCCCGACAGCAGGGGAGCAATTGGAATGATAAGAAACATGTTTTCAAAGTCGATGGGTGACCACTTGAGTCCGAATACCGTTCAGCTAGGTATTCATGTTCTCCAACCAATAAACAATACGAGTCCAGTCTGGTCTAGTGTATGTAGTTCGCCGTTTCATCTGAGCCTTTCATTAGCTTGTTGGCGTTAAAACTGCTGTAAACAATGGCAGGATAAAAAATAAGATCCTCAGTCGACTGGGCTTTCGTGCGGTAGATATCTGACTTTAGAATACACGTACAGTGCCTTTCAATCATGAGATAATCATATACATCAACACTTACACTCATCATAGTCACAGTGGATGCCCTTCCATTTTCCATGTTTAGGATCTGTTCACTTTAAACAGATGCTAACATTTAATGCTGTTACGAAATCCACCTACCCTTGAACTTGATCTGTTCATATTCAAGACTTGTTAATGTGGAAACATGTAATATGCTGTCCTGCTATATGTAGAATAACTTCCAAGATGTTGGCATATATCTTCACAGGACTCGTTCAGTATTCCCTGTATATGCTTTTACCCAGGTAACACGCCACAAATGTAATATTAGTACTAAATAATGGGAACGAACATCTGAACGTTATTGGTAAAATCTATGATCTATGGGATTTATGAGTCATTGAAGTTATGCTTAAGACATGTCCCATTTGGTATGGTAGTTCTCGGGACTGTTTATTAGTTGTCTTATTCAAGCCCGGATATGCATGGCATTTGCGAGACGGTTGACCGCAATGATGACAGGGAGACTTGTTTCTATGAAGGCAATGGGACTTTCAAATGGACAATTATCAATAACATGTCATATTTGCTCTTAGTGTGTAACGAACACACCGGAATACATTACTACGACTGGTTTGTTTGTTAGTCTTCAATAGTTTCATTAATATTTGTGTACTTGTGTTATACAGTAGATTAGTCTTCTTGCACAAGAAAGATGAACGTACCTCTGAGCTGTCCTGAGTGGTGAGAGCCATGCTTTCCCATAGTTCCCCGGTATCCGCTCGTTTCATGCTGTCCAAATTTATGCAACTCTCAGAGGTCCCTTCTGTCATCCTGTCACAAACAGACATCATGTTTGACAGGTCGAGATATATTACCTCCTTTGCGCTAGGTTGAACATATATATGTGCATGTGTATGTTTAAGTATATTTTATGTATGTAAATGTCATACACTTATCCGTTCTCTGTAAATTTCGGCCTAATGTGGCACATAACTGATATCTCAAACTCATTAACATGAACTAAATTATATGCTGATGTATTCACAACTGAAGCGATTCTTGCGTACATCACACCTTATCATATATATTTTTCAGATACTTGAGCAATTCAGTAGTAATGATGAATATGTCACGTCCTCCAGTATTGTGCTGTCAGATGCTGATGGCCGTTATCTTGCACCACTCACTGCCGTAACAGCTTGTCTACAGATTCGGTTTGTACATGCAGCGGTCAATAGATGGCCACCCACTGACCACTGTTACTGTATTCACTCAAGTGTAGTTTACGAACCTCTCTTGCTCATTGTGTTTTATAAAGTACCGCCATCATATACACGGGCTACTAGGCAAAGCATCGTAACCTCAACTCACTATTCAAAAGGTAACCCTTATCACTGATTCATGTTCCGCCTCGCCATTCTGCATCAATTACCCGTATATGCATCGGCTACCAGATTACTGGCGATACGATCAAGGCCTCCGACACATCAGTTACACCTAACAAGTTCACCTCACCTCAGAAAGCACAAACTTCAAGTCTCTTCCCTCAGAAGTGACTGAAGTCAACATCAACCATATTTATCATGCAAATTTAGGAAAGATAACAAACAGAGAAGCGTGTTCTGTGTGGCAAAGTCTGTCATGCCTGACACTTCAGTGAGTGAGTTAAGATTTACAGTCACAGCGGCAATATTTCAGCCATATCGTGACTAAAACAAGTTTAAATTCACCATAAATGCATGTAAAAACAGGTTATAGATTGCCAACAACTGAAGGTAGATCACCATACTAGGGACCATGGGGAATTACAGAACATTTGCTAGCTGGATTTACACCATCCCTTCAGCCGTTAGCAATTTAGATAAATCTACCCATACATTAAAAGCACACATATTCTACGACTACAAAGTGGCAAGATTAAATATACTTTGAATGTTTTGGGACTTACGTATCCTCTCAGGAGGACAATAATTTTCAAATACTTTAACCCCCTTTGAGGATACGGTTACTAAAACTGAGTTATTTCCAGGTATAGACATAGATCCGCGATACTTTACACTCTGCCGAATGCCTCATTTTCATCATTTCCTTCCAATACCACACAACCATGTTGGGTGTTTTACCACACAAATATAAATACACCTTTCACACCAACCACCAACCACAATACGACCAACATACTCACCATGGGATCACACTTACCAACACTCTCACAACTAGTGACACAGTTACCACGATACGGGTGTCCCCGTCCATGGGTGACACTTTCATAACACTCTCACAACTAGTGACACAGTTACCACGATACGGAGTCCCCG
Source organism: Haliotis rubra (assembly GCF_003918875.1). NCBI lineage: Eukaryota > Metazoa > Mollusca > Gastropoda > Lepetellida > Haliotidae > Haliotis > Haliotis rubra. The sequence continues at coordinate 140,693 of NW_025765012.1, read as the reverse complement.
TCCATGGGATCCTGACAGTGGTTTAAAACATTCATCTATCTTCAAACGTTAGAACTACCCTGACAGTGGTTTAAAAATATCTATTTCCAGAAGTGGGACCGGATTGGTATCTCAATAGCGCCCCGCTATACCAGAGACCATATATTATATGGTCTCTGGTTATACAAATACAGTATAAATATAACAATCGTGAAGAGTAAAACATGTAATTAACAAACAAACACTAGTTTTCTGCTTATAATATTACAACTATTAGTGCCAGAAAGTATTAGTTAGTGCAATTTCATTTTAACTACCAACAACACAAATCTGCCTGACAATACAATGGAAGAATGGTCAGATTCTAATATTTCAAGGTTATCTTTAGTAGATCTATTAAAGTGGCTGTATAGTAATGAATTTATGTCACATCCTTTAGCTTAAAAGTACATGCTATTTCTTATAACAGTGTAATTAACGCTTGAAAAGAAATAGTGAATTGGATCTTTGTGACAATAACCACAAGAACAAGAGGGATTTGAAGATATACATCGTTTATATTTATGTGCGTTTAGATCGGTGCATCCGAGCCTGAGGCGTGAATGGATAATCTGACAAAATCTGGATTGAAGTAGTTGTAGAACATTAATTTGTTTCTTAAAAATACCCACGGTAGTAGATTCTCTGTGGTCGGTAGCCAAAGAATTCCACAAGTTTACATTATCTGGGAGAAATGACTTGGCATAATTTGCACTTTTACAATCGATAGTTTGAAGTTTCGAACGGTCTCGGAAATTGTAGTTTGAAGTGTCAGATACCTTAGAAGGGACGAGATTACTCAAATATGTTTGAGTTAAATTGATATTCATTTTATATCTTCGCGTGCATAGTGGTTTGAAATTTGTCTCACCATACATTTTCGTCAAGTGGTAGTTCCTGCTGTTTGGTAGAGTCGTCCCAAATGTGACAACAATAATCGAAAATAGGCAAATAAATTGTTTGTATATTGTTTGTAGGGTTTTACGTGAGAGACGATATTTAAAGTCTCTAAGACAGTTTACCACGGGTACAACCTTTTTAGCAATACAGTTAACATGGTCTGTCCAGGAACAATCATGCTGTAAAGTAAGTCCCAAATGTTTATGACTATTAACGTCATTAATATTGCTATCCTTCATTACGAAATTTCGCTTTGGGCTGGACTGTACTTTACGAGAAAATTGTATAGAATCTGTTACACTAGGATTAAATGTTACTTGCCATTTGTCAGCTCAATCAGAAATCAGATAATTATTATGACACAGAGCAGTTCCATCAGGATCGTCTATTATAGAATAAAGTGATGAGTCATCTGCGAAGAGACGATATTGCTGTTAACTCATTCAACGATGTCGTTGCTATAAACTATAAACAACAGGGGTCCTAAGACAGAGCCTTGTCGAACCCCGGCAAAGATTGATCTTTGATCAGACGTGCAACTATTTATAACAACTCGCTGAACTCTATTGTCTAGATAACTCTCAGAACATTTCAACAAGTTACCCCCGATACCATAACGCCTTAGCTTATGTATGATAGATTTATGCCAGACCTTGTCAAAAGCCTTACTTGCGTCACAAAATACAGCCTTAATTTCCTTGCCGCTATCTAATGTACCCACTATAAAGTCATACAGGTACGTTAATTGATTTATTGTTGAATCGCCTGGCTTAAAACCGGATTGTAAGTTTCTAAGTATTTTGTTATCCCTAAATGAATTAAATACATGTTTAAACATGCATTTTTCGAAAATCTACCCTGCCATTGAGATACTTTGACAGCTACAGTCCACTTACCTTCGTTCTTACCACTGATCCAGTTTATGTATAAAAACTGCAGCTGTAACGCCCTATTTGTATCCCCAATACTGCCCCTGCGACTCGCTCATGCAAGCTACAGTTACTCCAAACGTGACCACCATTTGCCCACGGGCAACTCACTGAAGCTCATCCCTTCTGTTTTGAAACAATGGCATTTTCTCCATGTCACCCCGTGCTTTACATGATTAAACAATAGATCCGAGCCAAATAGAACGTAAAAGTACAAATCTTTAGCCATATATATATCATAACCCATCTTGTGAGAATATTATGACGATTATTTTCACATATGTTATTGGGTTGACGCGGGTGTAGATGGGGAGGGATGTTTCGCCTATGTTGCTCTGTCCGCAATCACAATTTAATTTATTAATGATTCATTTCGGGTTGTTGTTCCCACAGTATAGAGGCCGTCTATGATCACATCAAATCAAACCCCAATCACCAAATAGACTAGTCTGACGTCACCATTCTTGCTAACAATCAAACGGACTTCACCAAACGCAAACTAACCGAATCCATTCACATCAAACGCCAAAAGTCCACCATCAACCGAGATCAAGGATACTTCATTCTACCTGTAGAAACATCTCCTCCTTTTCAAACTACCCCTTGATTTGTACAACTCTGGCTTCCAAGCCTTTACCTTTGTAAACACACTGGCTTTAACATCTTACTGCCTAGCCAATTATGTTAATCATGATGTTTTCTTTGTTACATTCAGTATATATATATACAAGAAGGTGGTGTATCAAACACCACACAACACGAAACATCTGATATACCACTTGTGTCTTACAAAACAAACCTCAGCACCAAACCAAAACACCAGAACTAACAAACAGCAAAACCTTAAATAATGTAACACTTTGCATGTATTCACAAGCAAACATTCACATAAGCCCAGTATAAATCAGTAAGACTCGACCAAGTCACATATCGTCTCGGTAGAGCCAGCGGAGGTTTGATCATATATGTCAAGGAGGACATAAATCACACAGAGATAGACGCAATTACTCCTAACCTAAAACCAGTGGTATCCAAATAACAAACCAAAATGAAACCAGAAACATTGTTAACATATACCACTGGGAAAATACACCCAATACAATACAACACCCTAAAAACGATCACATGTACACAGCGAGGAACGTCACTAATCTCATTGCAAGCAATAACAGGCGAAATACCATCAGAACTTAGACGAGAACAGTTAACCATAACCTTCTGGGCATTTACCCAAACAAACCCCTCAGCCAAACTCATAAAAACAATTATAGACCCCAAAGTCCACGCGCTTGTCCGCAAAACCCACTCCTGACCACAATATCGTAACAAACCTCATAACTGAACACAACCTAAATAGGCTAAACAAAACAGCAACACTTTCAGTATCTTCACCCCTAAACTAAACATTCTCCGAAATAAATAGACAAACAAACCCTAACAATGCGCAAAACACAACAATACCTTACACAGAATAGAATAGAATAGAATAGAATAGAATAGAATAGAATAGAATAGAATAGAATAGAATAATACTTTAATGTCTTTTCAGGAATTTGTGTTACATCAGCAGAGCTACTGACACATTAGAGAGATACCAAACATATTTACATAAATTCTTTGATTTAGGTATCTTCACATTTGTTTAAGAGAGATATGGTACTTGGAATAAAGGATGTACGGGCTCTCTTAGTTTTCACAATTGGAACTTTGTAGCGGCGGCCTGAAGGGAGAAGGTTGTATTCCGAATTTAAGGTTGAGTACGGTCAGGTATATGATTTTGACAGCTTGATACATGGACTCTCGCCAAATTGTTGCCACATAAACACAGACGGATCCATTGACCCGGATACAAACCGCACAGGCTTCGGCACCCACACGTCATAACCCTCTAGGAAACTAAATCGTACAGACTCCCAGAACACCAATCTATTTTCACGGCTGAACTCTTGGGGATAGTAACAACGCTCCATAACCCGGTCGTCAAACAAAGATTTTAAAAGTCTAACAAATTCACTCAGCCGGCTCCAAACAATAAAAAAAACAACAACAAACAAACAAAAACACCAAAAACAACCTAAACTAATAAACGAAACGCCAACAACCACTCAGGATCTACACACCTCAGCAGCGGAAACCTCCCAAAAACCCTACAGATCATGGGGGGGCTCCCGTTTTGCCGGACGCTTTTGTTCGAGATAAAAATTCACTGATGCGCGATAATTCCTTAAACAATAGGGGATTAACTTATAGTCTGTTTCGGTCTGACAAAGTACTGACTATAACTTCATCTAGATCGTTTTATTTCAGCAATTCAACATTTTTGGGATATCTCTCAGGGACAAACATTTTACCACTTGGACAGTGTGAAGCAGACACCTCTGAGGGTCATACATTTTATCACTTTAACAGCCTGAAGCAGCAATTTTCTCAGGGGCTTCTCTAAGTGTTTAATCATTGTGTGACAAATATTACTCTTTGTGCAGTGTTCTTTGACATGAGAAAGGGGTAAATTCATGAATCTGGGTTTTTCAAATCCGAACAATAAAATTTGCCAAATCTCATCCCGGGTAATGAACCGATCCCTTACGTCCTTTAAGGTCTCCGACAAAAGAAGGTGATTCCCGACACCTGGTGTATTGATGACTAACTTGCCGAACTGGTTTGACAGTAGAAGCTGTTATACATGAAGGTACCGACACACACCCTAATCCTGGTCCTCAGCAACCTATGGTTGTTGTAGGAGGCCACTATAATGATGGATGTCACCTTCAGTGAGTGCATATAATCGTACCCCGTGAGTGTGTGTGGCTTGATGGTCTTCATGTCAGTCACTGGATTGTTCGAGACTCGATTACCTCCAGACCGCTGTGTGATGTTGTGCCCAGAGTGACAACTAACACAAATTAAAACCACCACAAACACCACTACTACTACTACAACCACCGCCACCACTACTACTACAACCACCACCGCCACCACTACAACTACAACCACCACACTACACTACTACTACTACGACCACTCGACTACTACTACTACAACCACTACTACTACAACCACTACCACTACTACTACTACAACCACCCACACCACTACTACTAAGCCACCACCACTACTACTACAACCACCACCACCACTACTACAACTACCACCACCACCACCACTACTACTACTACCACCTACTCACCACCGACACTACTACTACTACTACAACCACCGACACCACCACTACTACTACTACAACCACCGACACTACTACTACTACAACCACTACTACTACTAAAACCACCGCCACCACTACTGCTACTACAACTACTACGCCACCGCTACTACTACAACCACCGCCACCACTACTACTACAACCACTACGCCACCACCACTACTACTACAACCACCGACAACACTACTACTACACTACCACTGGCAACCACCACCACTTACAACCACCACCACCACTACTACTACACACCACTACCACTACTACTACTACAACCACTACTACTACTACAACCACTACTACTACAACTACCACTACTACCACCACCACCACTACTACTACTACAACCACCACTACTACTACTACAACCACTACTACTACAACTACCACTACTACTACAACCACCACCACTACTACTACTACACTACAACCACTACTACTACAACTACCACTACTACTACAACCACCACCACTACTACTACAACCACCACTACTACTACTACTACTACCACTACTACTACTACAACCACCACTACTACTACTACAACCACCACCACCACTACTACTACAACCACCACTACCACTACTACTACTACTACTACCACTACTACTACTGCTGCTGCCACTACTACCCCTACTGTTACCATTCAACAACTGTAACTACCACTCACTCACTCACTCCGTACTATTGCACCTATATGATGGGGCCGGAAATACTCGAACCTGGACTATATAATCCAGTCATTAACATGATGACAAACGATCCATGCCGTTTGGGCAGGTTGGCACCCTGTCACCAAGTTACCGAGCCTTATATCCCCATACATCAAGTGACCTGTTACGACCAGCAAAGGTTGTAGGTGTCCACGTCCACACAGGGCACATGACAGTACTTTATCTACTATAAAGGTTTAAGAACAAAACTGAAATCTGTTCTGAGTACAGATTGTTTTATTATAACGAAGAACTGACTTGAGACCTCTTTCTGTGAAAGAGTAATACTTTATTTAATGCATATTCTCTCTGTGTATAGTGAAAACTTGAATGAAAACGGCACATCTTATTTTCTCCTGAAAGCCGATGAACCCCCACTTGACGGTTGAGATCTCGAGGTTTTGCGGCTCGACAACAGCGCGGTATAAATGTATTGTCTGGAGTACATTCTGTACTGTTCATCAGCTGGACTAACTAGTCTCGGAAATAAACATATTTTACAGAAACAAACCCAGTTCATAATAACAAAAATAGAATATAATGAAAAGGAGCCCCGAGACCTTCCTTATTTTCAGAATCCGTGGAAATCTAGACTTGCCGCATAATCTAGACTTGCATGGGCTTTCTAGGATATGTTTGTTTCAGGGTCTGTATGACAGACCACTCGTCACCCAACAGCTGGAGAAGAGCCTCTGAATGTGCCAGGCCGTTGTAAGGAATCGATCGTTGTTCCTTGCGTTTTGTTTTATACAAAAACACTGACCATTCCGTCAATATTTATTACAAAAATACATGAAATATGCAATAAATAATTGTACAAATTTTCGTTTTACAATTACTTGAAGTAACATGAAAGTGAGATTCCTGTGTGTAAGGAGGCATGAGGAATAAATAGAGTGAAGCCTTAAATAACACGGCTGCATGCTTTGCAGTTAGTGACAACAACACCGGAAGCAGTGTCTCCAGCAAAAATGAAGAATGATGTGAAAAAAACAACCTGCTAGATAAGTAGAAACATGTGTCAGTGAGAATGGGCATTGTATTGGGGAAATACAAAAGACGTCCTGTTGAACTTCATATCTTTCAAAATCCATATCTTTCCTTCCCATTGTCTGAATTGAAGTCACACAAGAACGTGATGTGTGACAAAGTGAAGGTGTCATGGCGTGATACACATCTATAAACATCACAAACACGTCTCGTCATGTAGTGTAGTCTCTGTAAGAAATAATTCAACCCAACAAAGATAAACTTCATAAAACGGTAATCTTCATTAACGTGTGATGAAATTCGAAACCCTCCCAAAGAAGACAAATCACAGAAATGCATATGGGAATATGTTGCAATACCTCTCAGTATGGATGCATTATGCCACCCCTAACAGTGCGTTGAACACTGAGATCGCCCTGGACTGTTCACAACCTCTGCGAAATCACACAATGGGAGATAACTCGAGCACACATATATATGTCGATTCAGGGGGCACACCACTATCGCACGCCTCCACATGGCGATTCTCACACATATTGCTTCACAAGGTAGGCAATCCTTGTAATACTATGTTCTAAGGTGAGAAAAGGCTGCCGCTGATCGTCCATGACGACGTGTAATGGTGTATTCCAAGGACTGCCACATTCAGCCGAATCATTCAAAGGGACGTAACCTTGCTATCTGCTGGCGACAATGCCACTAGTCTGTATTGGAGTTCTCCCACAGCATGTACACCAGCCAGTAGATGATGTTGAAAGCCAGGAACACCCCGGGGAAGAGGTACCGAGATATTTTGTCCATTAAGCGTGCCTTTTGTCTCATCATTGAAACCTTTGACAGCCCACGACGCCCTCGCCCTCGTGCGCCGTTCTGTTTTTCTAGCTGAAATGCCAAAACAAGTAAATAATTATATATCCTTGGCTGCAACTCAGGACGAATGAATAAATGGAACAAAGTTATCTAAAGCCAACATGTATATTAAAATTTCACCGAAGCCTCGCATAGAAGCAGTATTGGAGACTCGGCATAAAACTACCCCTATAAAACTACACATGACATGTGTTATCTCGAGAGGATAAACACTACTTCTATGTTTTCGAATTATGGCATAGCGTTCATATTTCACGTATCAAGTGAAGTGGCCGGTATATGACAGGTCTTAACATATAAAGAAATTCCCACATTTGTCAAAATTCTACAAATACCGACACATCTTTGAACAACTGTCTGGCTTTGCGTTGTGTTTTACTTGAAAAAAAACCCAATATCAGCCCAAATGTACGAACACCGTCCAACCACCTTGTCCTGTGTTAAAAAACAGGGGAAATGGGATCCATGTACGTGAGTGAGTTAATTTTCAGAATAAAGTTGTTATTTGGACCACAGTGCTTGATTTTTAAGAACATTTAAGGCATATCGGAATAAGAACAGTCTCACAACTACCATTTACACAACGTGGACATCAAACATTGTCAGCACCTGAAACGATTATGGTCTGACAATTATGAATATTGCACGCTGAAATCACCACCATCTGTTTACCTCCAGGGCCAGTTCCTCGACCGACACTGACGGTCGGCTGTTTCCGCTGATGGTCTGACGACGTCGTTCCACTCTCGCCATGACGTTGACGTAAGCAAACTCCAATAAGGCTGCAAACACGAAAATCAAACACATTGCCATCCATACATCTATGGCCTTGACATAGGACACACGTGGAAGGCTTGCACGTGCACCGGAACTCTGTGTTGTCATGGTGAGAACTGTGAGGAGGCCCAATGAAATGCGAGCAGGCGTTGCATCAATGTCCAGCCAGAAAGACATCCAGGATAAGATGACTATAAGAATGCTGGGGACATACACCTGTGCAATGTAGTAGCCGAAGTTGCGGGACAGCTGGAAGTCCCCGCGGATGCACGTGTAGTTGCCTGTAAATAGATCAGTTGCAGGTGACTTTATGGTATTTGATTGGCTGATACTTGGCTGAACGGGGCTTGGGGTGCAATCCTGCGCTCGGTCACTGACCTTGTACCGTTATTTACATTTATGTTGTGTGATAAATAAATAGGAAGTTATTCCGGTATCATCGTTGACAAATTCAATTACAATTTCACCTCCATATGGTTCGGCTTTCTTAGTAAAGTACAGATTGTAGTATTTTTGTTTGGTTGAGTCCCATCCGGGATTCGAACCCACACACTCAGAATCAGGCACCTAATCAAGCGAGTTGTCAAGCAAGCTTCGAAGCATCCAGACAGATGCTAATCAAAGATTAGATTCAAACCTTTAGAAAAAACATCACTAAACTCATCAACATCACTTGACAACGACATTAGAATCTATGTCGAAACGTCGTCCTTCCCAAATAAAGAAGTATATCCATAAAATTCGCATCATTCTTCAGCATAGGTCCCGACATATTAAGCCGGTACTATGTAATCATTGTATACATGTATCAGGTATATTCAATCAGTGTATGACTGTAGGTACACCTACCACTGACGTATGTTTTAGTGCAGTCGTCGGTGGTCCAGCCAATCAGGTCAAACTGAGGTAGGGATAGATCACTCCTTTTGACTATCGGGTTGTCGTGCCACGCGAAGATGACGTTCTTGGTTGAGTAGCTATCTGAAACATATTGTAGCTTGTATAACATACCTTGTTTTTAACCTTAACCTTGTATTATTTCCACGTCTTCACTTGAACACGAACACAAGGCCAATGTTTGAATGAAAGATAATGTGGTTTAAGGTGGCATCCTGGAGATATAGAAATTTGATTTCAACTCAATAAATGATTTGTTTCACAACGAATCTTGACAGGTATATTCCATGCCACCACAGTTCAACCATCCTCGATAATCTCCAGGGTATACGTTCCGATAAATCTCCAGTATACCCTGGGGTGGATCTACGGGTCGGCCCGATAATTTTTAGTGAAGATTTATCGGAACGTATACCCTGGAGATTATCGAGGATGCAGTTCAACCAGAAACAAGCTTTTCTAATCATACCCCATTATGATAAGAGACCGGTGAAGATCCGGGGTAGAAAAGCTCTTCAGCAACCCATGCTTGACACAAAGGCGACTATGCTTGTCGTAAGAGGCGACTAACGGGTGGTCAGGCTCGCTGACTTGTCATTGGTTCCCACTTGCGCAGATCAATGCTCATGCTGTTGATCACTGGATTGTGTGGTCCAGTGGTCGACAATAGTCTAGTCGATTATTTACAGACCGCCACCATATAGCTGGAATAGTGCTGAGTGCGGCGTAAAACTAAACTCACTCACTCACTCACTCCAATATGATAAGTGGTATGTAATTACTCACAACTTTCTAGAAGTATCGAACACACTTGATCATCAAACGGGTATTTTTGTAACTGCATGTCGCAGCTCAGCGTCATGGAAATTCTGAAAATTAAAGTTTTTGCATTAAACACGAACCAGCATGAAACAAGACAACTACTTGTAGCTAATGTGCTGTCAGTACGTTATGGAACTGAACCTTCTATGATATGCTGCTAGCATTAATATTCATCTTTGTATGTATTTCTTCATGCCATTTCACAGCAAGAAAACATCGATGGACGACGTGAGTGTATTGATTAGTAATAAAGAAGCATATATTTATACAATGATGCCCAAACAGAAGCAGCCTCAGCAGGGAAATCAGCAGTCATTAATATCTCCTGGCCCCGGGATCATGAAAGTGTCTTAAGTCTGAAAAATGCTCAGCACGAAATTTGTCTTAAATTTGGGTTGTTTTTGCTTAGCTAAGACTCGTGCTGAGACTGGATCATGAAACGGTCTTAGCAAATCTTAAGTCAGACTAAGCTTAAGTGTGTCACCATGGTAATCCACGCTTTTCTCAGAATGCTATCATCATGTAAGGGGGTTCTTTAGTGAAAGAAGACCACAAGGCACCTGCACGCACATTTCCATCCCCGTTAAATAACTAAATATCAACAAAAAGAACGTGTGAAATATTTTCGCGTAAGTACGGTAACAGCGGAACTCTTCAGCAAACGGAGATGCGAATATTCCGTTGTTTGTAAACACGCAGCTCGTGTCGATGACAGCTCGTGCCGATGACAGCTCGTCTGCTTTAGCAAATATGGACGCAACAAGTAAAAGAAAAGTCAACTGGACAAAGGAAGAGGAGGTTATCCTAGTTGAGGAAGTGACTAAGAGGGAGGGTCTTCTCTTCGGTCGTTTGGACGGAAGCCAAAGGAGCACACTGAAGAAAACCAAAGCCTGGGAAGAAATCGCCGCCTCATCAACTCGTGAGAATAACCAAAGTAGCTGGACTAATAGTTTCTAAATTACTCCTCAACCTAAATGTGATTTCGACATACGTGAACACAAAAACCTTCTTGTGTTTATTCGTCAAAGTATTATTGAAATATCAGCTTATTCTGAATGATCATTTAGGACAGTATTTTGACCAAAGACGTACAGTCTACAACATTGACCATGCATGTAGTGACTGTTAATAATCCAACATGGCTTATCAAACATATCTACGTATCTCGTATACATATTATCATATAACCTGCACATCCCAGAAATAACAGTCTGGGAGACATTTGCTTGTTGCAGAAGGGGTCGATCTGGACTTTAGAACTCTGAGTGAAATAAATAAAAAGTATCAAAATATCAAACAGAAAGGTAAAATTTATATTCTGATACTTGAAATCAATTTTATTCAATTTCCATCCGACCAAAATCATTATGTAATATGAAACAGTAATTTAATATATTACAATTAACTGATATGGAACTATCTATATTAATATTGCAAGCTTCACATGACACAACTTTATATCAGAATATATAGTTTATTGTTCAAAAATGCAATTAAAGCTTTTACTGTTATTGATGATATCATGTTGAACATTCTCAGTTATGTACAAGTACGTGTGTACTTATTCCAACATGTTATGATTTCATAATGTATTTACAAGAATGTATATTTTTAGCCAAGGCAAAGAGAAACTTATATATGAGACCCCCAACAGGTGGTGGACCAAGAGCCAAGTCTGATTTTTTCTCCAGACTTTTTTCAAGCAGTATATCAGTTTTGATATTGTGATTACAGATTCTGATATTCTCTCTTGCAATAGCTCCTATGGCTTATTGACATCACATATAATCTTATTAGCCAAAAAATATATCCATATCACAGGCATTAAACAAAATATGTTAACAATAGAAGGTTTTAGGAAAACTGTCAAAGATGTTTTTAATGTTGAAGAGATTATTGCAAAGAAGAATAACGCTCTGCCTTCATTCCGTGCAAAGTGGAAACATTTGATAACTGTATTGCAGTCTTAATGTTGTCTCATGTCTTAATGTTGTCTTTTATCAGTACTCATAGTACACAGCTTATATCAGTGTTGATGTCCATCCATACTTATTTCACGCACGCTTCAGTACAGTATCCAACCAACAATGTATTGCTGCTATATATAAATTACATAAAGCTGTTATTCATACTCAATATATGTATATATTTGTACACACCCAAGCTGAATGTACACCTACTGAATTGAAATGAATAAAAAGATCTGAAAAAAAGAAAAGTCTGATTTCTTTCACAGAATGATTAATCGAAATAGCTCTGGGCAATATGGTCTCTGATACTGAAGCCATCATTGCCCTGAAGCTGCTGCTGTTGCTGATCTGGACCCTGTACTGTCAAGTCATCTACATCATTTATTACAATTATTTATCAAGCACGCTGACAGCTAAATGCTCTCCATGTGACCCCGGATTTATCATTGATTTATGAAAAGGTCAAAGCTATTTGTCACTTGATTGATAAAACAATAAAGGCATAGATGTGACTCGGGCTCAAATATTGATCTCTCTGTAATGACTGTTGCTATATGAATGTGGTTAGTGAATATAGATATCACGCTCACCTTGCTGTATTCAGTGAGCTAAGTCTCGACATTATATGTGTGCACACATTTGTGGCCTATAATGTACACCTCTGTATAACATAAAGTGTAACATGTCATCATAGGCATTTGCGAAATCTTAATGAATATGTATTAACCCCCCCCACACACACACACACACACACACACACACACACACAAATAAAAGAACGAAAAAATCAATAATAAAAAACACACCCAAAAATCAACTTAATTAAGCATCCTCTGTATAGTTGCAATACATTCAAAGTGTCACTTTGCGTGTCACGATTCAAGGTCAATACCGAGTGTAACCTCCACGTGACTGCATGACAACCAGCACTCTCTTCCTGTCATCCTCCCGATCTCTGAACGGGCAGTCTACGCCATTCCTCGTGTAAAGCACCTTTCAACTTGGCCAGGTTCCTTGTATTGCACACGACGACCAATCATGTCTAATATATGTTCTAATGGGTTAAGATCGTGGCTCATTCAATCGTGAGATATGTCAGGGGGTGCTTAATTAAGTTCTTCATGTATATATTGTGCATTTTCAAGTGATTATTGTGGACATTGCGAGGTGTTGGTGCTTGTACCCACCTGGCACTGTACAATACTGTTCCGTTAGGGTACACGTGCATGAGTTTATTTGGCACCGTGATAGAATGAAAGTCGGCTCTCTTCTCATTGGTGAAGAAGAGATCTGGAACCCAGACTTGAGACATGATACGTGTGTCCAGCTCGAGAGCGTCTATATTCGGGAGGGAACCGTATCTCAGACGTGTGTCTTGCCATGTTTGACGCAGGAAGATTGTCAGTGAGTAATCCTGAAACAATAACGTCATGCAGTTGCATAATAGCTACATTAAGTTACATCCTAAGAAAGTAATATGAAACGAATGTGTTTTCCCCTGTTTTCTGATCTGTATTATTGATAATGGCAATCACGATATGTAAATCATATTGAATGGTTATGCACATACATATGGAACAGCCACGAGAGATTAATTTCAAAAGCATGATTAGAAACGGTTTCCGCTGCATACTGTTCCACAAGGTCGTGTCCAAACTAGCGGCAGATGTACACGAAGTATCAAAACAAGCCAGTTCTAATGTTCTTCGGCGGCAAATACAGGTCTGGACATAAACATATGTAATATTCATATTTGTTATTTCAATGTTGAAGTGAAATTTCGCTGATATATTTCCCGACAGATTCTACCTACACGAGGCTGTGTTCTCTGTGAGATGGCAACTGTGCACACGGACCCCCTCTTGTGAGACATCTACATGTATATTTCAGATCCATACATATTTACACATAACACATTGACAGGGCCTTGTTTTTTTCACACATACGATTATGAATAAATGAATGGCTTCCACGTGCTTCAGTGATTAGTATTATCTGGCAACGACGCCTTTTATCAGTCGTTTATCCGCTTTCTATCGTTGTTATGTTTTAAGCATGTGTTTTGAGATTGTAAGTGACGATTGGATCAGTCAACAGTAAGGTCTCATAGCCTACACGCTTGCCGGGCCCGCTGGCCCATAAAACGTGTTTTCACATAGTTGTTATATAATGCATTGGATTTCACACTGCGATCACAAGGGTCCCACTTGCATAGAACGGGCAAATGGAGGTAGACATATATAAGAAATCCATATACGACCAAAGATAACAATAATATGTAGATATCTTTGTGTCATTCTGAACCCACAAATGAACACGATCAGTTTAAAAAGTTCCAATATCACACATAACAAAATGAGATTATCACTATGATAACATTTCACAAACACTTAAAACATAACAAATACTCAAAGATAAAGGCATGTGTAACATCATCTTGCCTCCACCCTGTGTGTTGTCATGAGGCCTGCTGGCCCCACTATATCCAACAAGTGTCACTCAAAGTGAGAGTCGCCACAAATGTAAAATAATGGTTAGATACTAACTCTGAGGCCATTTTAACTGTCAGTTTTAACGCTTTCACTCACTGTTATGGTTTAGCATGTGTTATTCCATTGTAAATGTGGATACGATATTTGTGTTAGCCGTAAGGCTCACAAGGTAGATGTATGTTGGGACCTACTGGGATATACAAACGTCTTTTAACGTGTGTAATACATAGTATATATTTTATACTTGGATCACACGGGTCCAGCCTGGATAGAGCAGGCAAATGGGGACAGAAACACACAAGAGATCCATATATCCATAAGTCAGTGCAACTCCGTGGTACAGCTCCGTGGACAGCAATAAACATTCATTGTTATTGTTCAGTTCAAGTGTGCGGTATGAGGCAAAGTATTTCGATTTGTTTTATATTACATTTATACTGGAGGAAAAGGATTGGGCACAGTTTGTCAGTCGTAGAGCAACCTCGCATAAATTATTTAAAGCATCAAATTGAAACATGACAAGAGGCAGATAGACCGGATGGAGAAGGTTATTGTAAAAGGTTGGACCCTGGCAACATATGACAATGTTGTTTCAGTATTATACGTGTACAACATGGCAATGTTGTTTCAGTATTATATGTGTACAACATGGCAATGTTGTTTCAGTATTATACGTGTACAACATGGCAATGTTGTTTCAGTATTATAGGTGTACAACATGGCAATGTTGTTTCAGTATTATACGTGTACAACATGGCAATGTTGTTTCAGTATTATATGTATGCAACATGGCAGTGTTGTTTCAGTATTATACGTGTACAACATGGCAATGTTGTTTCAGTATTATACGTGTACAACATGGCAATGTTGTTTCAGTGTTATATGTGTACAACATTGCAGTGTTGTTTCAGTATTATATGTATGCAACATGGCAGTGTTGTTTCAGTGTGATATGTATGCAACATGGCTATGTTGTTTCAGTGTTATATGTATGCAACATGGCAGTGTTGTTTCAGTGTTATATGTATGCAACATGGCAGTGTTGTTTCAGTATTATATATGTCTACAACATGGCAGTGTATTATATGTCACAACATGGCAATGTTGTTTCAGTATTATATGTGTACAACATGGCAATGTTGTTTCAGTGTTGTATGTATGCAACATGGCAATGTTGTTTCAGTATTATATGTGTACAACATGGCAATGTTGTTTCAGTATTATACGTGTACAACATGGCAATGTTGTTTCAGTGTTATATGTATGCAACATTGCAGTGTTGTTTCAGTATTATATGTATGAAACATGGCAGTGTTGTTTCAGTGTTGTATGTATGCAACATGGCAGTGTTGTTTCAGTATTATATGTGTACAACATGGCAGTGTTGTTTCAGTGTTATATGTATGCAACATGGCAGTGTTGTTTCAGTGTTATATGTATGCAACATGGCAGTGTTGTTTCAGTGTTATATGTATGCAACATGGCTATGTTGTTTCAGTGTTGTATGTATGCAACATGGCAGTGTTCTTTCAGTGTTATATGTACGCAACATGGCAATGTTGTTTCAGTGTTATATGTGTACAACATTGCAGTGTTGTTTCAGTATTATATGTATGCAACATGGCGACAGTGGACGTCTAATATGTCCAGGGACTTAGACATGTTCATTTTACAAAACTATATCTCAAATGGGGAGTAAGCCCTAATGTGAAAGAACGTTTAGAATGATGCTTACACAATAGTGTACTGCATTTGTACCGATGCCCACAGTACTACATAACAAGTTAGTTGGTGAAACAAATATGAACATGAGTTAACCTGGTTTGTAGTCAGATCAGTTGTGGTGAATCATTGTGTACTCTACAACACCAAACGTGCTGAACAGCTTGTCACTGTAATATTGACTTTCAACAGTGTGGCTTCAGGCACAGTGATAAAACTCGAGTTTATGTGATCTAAGAATCACAATATGTTGCACTGTTTTCTACAGCTGACACGAGGGCGTATTTAATGTTGTTTGTATATTTACCACATCTGTGTTTGCCAAATAAGGTCATTATCCTTTCACAGGACGTTAATGGCCATCCTTCACTTACTATACCAACCTGGGGCTGTGTATTGGACGGTGTATTGGGTTTTGTTTACAACACAAGGCATTCGATTCGATCACCTCAGTGATTACCCTTTCACACAAATGGATTTCTGCCTACTTCGATCCGAGTAACGGGGCATTTATAGCATCAATATTCTCAAGGTCTAATAATGCCACATAGTATCTTGTGTCTAGTTGGGTTATTCTCCCAACTACCTAACATTGGCGGCACAGTTGGCAGCTTACATGTCGACAATGAAGACACATACAAGAAAGCCATTGCCGCAGTTCGCAAATGGTGTGATTATCAACGTATAAAAAAAAAAGGCTGGCAACAGACTTTCGAAGGAAGAAACCTCAAACAGAACAAGTGTTATTAACGTAGAGTCGGTGGGAGTGATAACAGAACACACATATCGGGGACAATCGCTGACAACAAACGTAGCTGTTGTAATGAGTGCCGATCACGTCTTCACTAGGCACGTTACTGTTGACTGTCTTGGCATATCTTAGCGTTATAACACTTGTAGCAGTCCGTTTTAATCGTCTGTATTCGGGGCCAGTGCGGGGGACCCCTTTCACCAAGTGCTACAACCAAACTCAATGAATTTGGGAGGTAACGTCTTAGTATGTCCATCTAATGCCATAGATGAGCTGTATGATAACATATTTTAATTGTCAGTTGTTGTGTTGATCAATCCAATGTATTTGTGCATGTGTCTGTATCACGTGACACAAAGAACGGGTAACCAACAGGAACACTCTTGTTTCCTAACTTAATTTGACGAATTGCATCAACTTACGACTAACTAAAAGCAAATGTTATTTCTCATGATTATAGATGCCACCTCTCTCTCTCTCTCTCTCTCTCTCTCTCTCTCTCTCTCTCTCTCTCTCTCTCTCTCTCTCTCTCTCTCTCTCTCTCTCTCTCTCTCCCTCTCTCGCTCTCTCTCTCTCTCTCTCTCTCTCCACTCTCTCTCCTCTCTCTCTCTCTTTCTCTCTCTCCCTCTCTCCTCTCTCTCCCTCTCTCTCTCTCACGCTCTCTCCTCTCCTCTCTCTCTCTCTCCCTCTCTCTCTCTCGCTCTCTCTCTCCCACTCTCTTTCCCTCTCTCTCTCTCTCGCTCTCTCTGCGCGCTCTCTCTCTCCTCCCTCTCTCTCTCTCGCTCTCTCTCCCTCTCTCTCTCTCTCCGCCCTCTCTCTCTCTCTCGCTCTCTCTCTCTCCTCTCTCTCCCTCTCTCTCCCTCCCTCTCCTCCTCTCTCCTCCTCTCTCCCCCTCTCCTCTCTCTCTCTCTCCTCTCTCTCTCCCTCTCTCTCCCTCTCTCCCTCTCTCTCTCTCTCTCTCTCTCTCCTCTCTCTCTCTCTCTCTCTCAGTTTGCAACTTACTTACCATAGTCGATTCACTAATGGAATCAAAACTGACGATGTATATCTGCACAGTGACCCGGGTAGCGATGTCTGCAAGAACCAAGAATAGTGGTGCCTAAGATGATTGTCAGACAATCACTTTTAGTTCGGTGGTGATGTCGGGGAAAATAATTGCAATGCTCTCATTTTTGAATTTTCTGAGGCATTATAAGATATCAGGACATAGGGATGGTATTTGATAGAGCTTTATAATGATGATTAATGCTTTATAGGTTAGATGTCAAGAACAAAGGAATGATCTGTGACGACCAAGTGATACTGGCTTAAATTCATATGATATAACTTATCATATATGTATGGCTGATAAAGCACAATTCCGTTTATCCAGGAAACAAGAAATAGAGTACCCATTACAGACCACTGCTTGTCCGTACCCATACTTTCACCAAATCTGTCCTAAGAATTCCAGCAGTAATAACATAAATTTAGTATTTTACTGAGATTGTCCACCCACGACAGATGGATATCATTCGTAGACATTTACTGATGTTCTCACAAAAACTGCTACATTAAATGACCCTTGCAGCTGATCGACGTTAAAGTAACTACACACAGACACGTTGAAACCAAGTTTAACATCTAGTCTTTGAAATAAACTCATTTCACAGAAAAAAGGGGTTCTTAAATAATATTAATAAAATATGATAAAACGGACCCCAGCGACTTTCTTCATACTCAGACCTGAACCTGTAGTAATCTAGACACATATTCTAGACTTGCGGTGATACATCTTCACCTTCCAGTTGTAGACCTATATCACTATTACCGTGTGTCAGGAGGGTATTTGAGAGAATCGGCTTTTAAAGACTGTATAATCATCTTATAGATCACAATTTCCTGTGTATATACCAATCAGGATATATACCTCAAGCACTTTTCAACTACTTCAAATATATCATCAAATATGTAAGAAACTAAGTTTCAGGTTAACTTATCTGATGTTATTGCCTGTGAATGTGGTGCGCCATGTGGAAATTCATTCCATTTCTGTTGTAAATGCACTTTATATGATAACCTCAGGAAGTCACAAAAACACTCCACACTACTGTATTCGGTGACCCTAATCTACGATTTGTTTCTTGTCTGTACATCAGTTTATAGAAACTACTAATAGATTTCATAGTTCAATCTATATATAAATAGTAAACTGTACAATATTTGCACATGTATGAGATGCTGACCTTTCCTGCACACTGTATATATTCTGTACATCAGCACTGTATATAAATACATGTAATCTATATGTAGATACATATATATATATGTATACCTAATTGGATTGAAAAAGAAAACAAAGAGCCAATTTCACTCCTATATGTTTCATTGATTTCTCCAGGGAGTACATGTGGGAGCGAAATTGGCTCTGTGGTTCTGTTCAATCTATTTAAATATATCTAACTACATATCCGACATATTTCTCTGCAACCACAAGTGTCGGATTAACGAGAGTTGACTGTATATTCCTCGATGTCAAGTCTCCACTGTATATTGTTCCTCTCCATGATGTAATACTACTTAAAATGTATTTATGGAGTAGGTGACAATAAGTGGTGCACTTGTGCCCAATGCCTTTGTCTTTTGGACAATACAATATGCAGGAAGACTTGCATGGTCAGTATTGGGTAGATGTATTTCAGGGTCTGTAGGTCCGACTGACTGGAACAATACTCACCTTCCTCAAAGTTTGGTGGTACGTTAGCATCATAGGTAGCCAGGATCTTCCGTATCGCCTCCTCTCTGAAACAAGGCAATAGTCTTTGATTGACATCTAGAGCTGATACACGTACAAGGGAACGCTGTGGCCGCCAACCTCTGCATTATAGGGAACACGACGTTTCGGAGCATATTCCTTCATCAACGAAAGCTAGGAAGCCAAGAGCTTATCTATATACATATACATATACATACCCTCTTTCCTCCCTTTATCTAAGCGACCACCGCCTCCGTGGTGTAGTGGTTAGAGCGTCCGCCCGGAGAGCGGAAGGTTGAGGGTTCGATCCCCGACCGCGTCATACCAAAAGACGTTAAAATATGGTACTTGTTGGTCCCTACCTGGCGCTCGGCATTAATTGGTACAGCAAGGGCTGGTCGGCTCGGAGTCAGTATAATGTGTCTGAAGGGGGTATTCATGCTTCACTGCGACATGGTATCTCAGTTGCTAGCACTATAAAACCAGCTTAAGTCTGGGCTAGTACAAGCAGCCACACATACACATACACACGCATGCACGTCGTCATATGAGCGAAATATTCTCAAGCACGACGTTAAACCCAATTTAACCTCACCTCACCTTTATCTTTACAGTATAGTACCAATCAGCGCAAAGTAACGCCTGGCTCCCATTAGCGAGTGAGTGCGTGAGTTTAGTTTTACGCCTCACTCAGCAATATTCCAGCTACTTAGTTTATGGCGGCGGTCTGTAAATAATCGAGTCTGGACCAGACAATCCAGTGAGCAACAGCATGATCATCGATCTGCGCAAGTGGGGACCGATGACATGTGTCAACCAAGTCAGCGAGCCTGACCACCCGAACCCGTTAGCCGCCTCTTACGACAAGCATGGGTTACTGAAAATCAGTTCTAACCCGGATCTTCACGGGTCCTCCCATTAGTACGTGTTCACCTTTCACTTTAGTTTGCTCTCACATGTACATATTTATTTTTAGCTTTCATTCAACTGATGTCGCGTTCATGATAGCAGATAAATTAACATCCATCACATCCATGTAAGTCTTTACATGGTCCCAAACACTTGCATTGGTATTTCCAGAAGATCAACTAAGGACTGTTTTAGACCACTTAAATGGTTGAGGAAAATGGTAATGGAAGCTCTTACTACATTTAGAAGTCAACATAATTAAGTGTGAATAAAATACATTCCAATATACAATTTCAAACAATTTCTAATTTGCATTTATAAAAGACCCCTGATCGATGCTAATGACTGTATAATGTTTCTGTTTCCCATGAGATCACGTTAGCTTCACGTCAGCTACTTTCTGCCATGTTGTAAAGTAGAGGCTTGGTTCAGCTCCCATGACAAGCGAGGGCCTCGGGCGATGTGACTGTATGATCCTGTATGACCTTTAAACCTATGTGCCTCTATATATTTAGATGTGCATCTGTTCAGGAGGAAATGCAATACCGCATTTTGAGACGTGGATTAGGATCCATATGAATAACTCCTAGACTAAAATCTAGTCTGTAAAATGAACATGTTTTACAGAAAAATACTGTTGATAAAAAATAATCATAAAATGATATGAAAAGGGGCCCAGAGACTTTCTTCATTTTCAGAAATCTTGACTTACCACATATTGTAGACTTGCATGGGCTTTCTTGCAATTGAATATATTTGTTTCAGGGTCTGTATGGCAGGCTAGAATAATACCTTGCCGCTATAATTATTTTCGCATCTTTGAACCAAAAGACTTGCCGAAAACACCAGGTCATTCCTTGTATCAATTACTGTATTTGCACCTAATTACCATGTAATTATCCAAGATCCGGGGTTAGTTTGCCTAACAACATCAGATACTAGATGTGAAGCTCCACTCTTGGACTGACTGGTAAATCAGTTGGTCACCTACACTGTGTCCTGGTCAATATTGGAATGATCTCTAACAGCCTCCAATATAGTCTGTGACGCCTATTACCTTTTATCAATAAAGTCATTAATGTAGACCACAATGATCTATCACCATACCAACGGTTCATTATTTAAGCAGTGTTTTACTCATGTACAGACGCTGGACGCCCTGGGATGCATCCCGTCTACACCATAAACACGTTGTGTATTTACACTCCCTTGTATGGACAAAGATATAAACGTTGACTAAGTAATGACTGGTGGCCTGTGTCTACTGGGGACTATTTTGTCTGGTAATCCTGGGGGCGAAGTGGTTCTACCACTAACTACAATAACCTCAAATAGGCAGCACGGTGACAATGGAACAAGCATGGATGTAGGTATGTACGCTTATATTGGTGTCTGGGCGAAAACGAGGACATGATGATTAAGTGATACACAATACAACTGAATGAAAAGTATCGATACTGTCCGCTTGAAATATTTGAACAAGAAATCACTGTTATGAGAACAAGACTATTTGCGGTACGCTGAAGTGCACAAAATGTACATGCATAACACCTGCGCTAGTTGTAGTTTATTGAGTTAACGTCCGAAACTAAGTTGACAAAAAGGTTTTGATAAATATTCATGTTAAATCCCCAAAACTGTCAAACGGTATATATATTTTTTAAAACATATGCCTAGATATAGATGTATATATATGAACTCATAAAACCTCAGACAACGGATCCATATGAACTTCAGTAATAATATCACCCACGTCATCAGACATACCAGTTCACTGACCTCTAAACCCACTCCTGATAAAAGTCATTTTCTCATTACGCGAAAGAACTAGTGTGAATATTTCACTAAGTGTTGATGCCAAACGGTTGATTCGTTTATAGGACAGAATGGCATACACAAAATCGACACAGAGAGGTAGGTGCACCATCCATGTTCTGCCGACAGGTGTAGGTCTGAGCCTGGCACTGCGGACATAGCTCCATACACATGGTACCAGGAAGTAGCACTGGTCACTCTCTCTCTCTCTCTCTCTCTCTCTCTCTCTCTCTCTCTCTCTCTCTCACACACACACACACGCACGCATGCACGCACGCGCGCGCGCCGCTGATGTCCACCAGTATGGATAACAGCAAATGGTAATACTAGAACATTTACAGTTACACAATACATGAGTCATGTTGCCACTGAAGCTCGAATATCGTCTCTTGTTACTTAATTATGTCCTCATATCAGCTGTTCGCTGACAATATATCCATATGTCTGCCCCCAGGTGATGTATCTTTGTATGTAAGGACATCAATTGGCAGGTCTTGTAGTGGCTGTGTAGTCTGGTGTTCCAGGGACACTATTAGCACAGCGGTCAGCACAGCACTACCACTTTAAATATGCACACAAGGAATGTGACTGATAGCATGTTTCCGGAGGACGATTAATTAACTTGGGGGAGAGGGTTTTCATCTGACGCAATGTGAAAATGATATCCAACATGATTGTAATTTGTAAATGAAAATTAATAAGCGAACTGTATAGAAATATGCAACAAACACGATATATTGGATTGGATATATAAAGGAGAGCATTAAGCAGAACAAGAACAGATGGATGGAAACTGAACACTTAACATATAATGACCTGCTTTCATTTCTTAATTAGAGAGGAGCATGAAAATACATTATCAGATGTAAGGAAAGCTTCATTGAAGAACCCCTTCCGGGACAATAGACAACTATACATGTATATAAAAAAACTACATTAATGAAAGGTGAAGGACTTTATGAACATATTCCCATGCAAGCTGATTACCATGGAATGTCGGCGTGATTGACACATTTCACTGACGGCCAATTACTATTGTCAGTTATATCATTAACTAACATCGGTAATGCACCGATTGCACTGGGGATAAAGTTAATCTGTCGCTGAGTACATAACACGATTTCATATATATTCGACATGTAAAGTGATAAATCAGCTTTTAGGCTATATATCAATGTATATACATAACTGATAGCAATACAGGTTCCTACCCGCGTCGACCATCAACTACCCCCGGAGGGGCGGGACGGGGATATGTGTTTGAGACAGAGATGTTCTATTTCAACCCGACAAAAGGTGAACTATAAATAATAGCATCCATACCGTATACATGAAAGTGTCACACTGTAAGTATTACGTATATACAATGTCAGTCCATGTCTACTAAATGCTTACTTCAAATGTTTTCCTACAGAGTTAGCTGTTTGGCTGGGTTTTCTTACGAATTCTACAGAAACTCTCTATCTGGATTTATTTCCAGCTGAACTGAATGCGGAAGTAATATGTGAACACACGTACATTTAGATCGAATGTAACCTCAGGAAACAAATATACATACTGTGTAAACTTAGCAACATATGAAAACATGGATTAATCCACAGCATGCAAGAATATTGCTACATAATGCTTACGAAGGTTGAACTGGGTTTGCGACAAATTCATCATGGTTGGTTGTAACCCCGAATACACCGCTACAACACAGGGCTAGGATGCTGGCGCCGACGATGAGGGTCATTATCAGTGTGTATGTTCCGTTACTAGTTCAGAGTACTTGTGGAGCGAGCTGAAGAGGAAGAACGTTCCGTGGTGACTCCACCACTCCAGTTACCGGGCAGCTGTAGCTTATTGTAGGGGTAACGTATCCAGGAACAAAGAAATCAGCCATGAAGGAAAGAAGATCCAGGCTACCAAGGAAGACACAGAACAATGAACGAGTGTTTATCAATCACCTCTTCTCCTTGCCCTAAGTGCAAATAGTTCGTCTAAATATAAAAACAAAGCTGTCAGGGTCCTGGCTCGCCGTGTAGTGAATTTCTCTTCGTCAGCTGTAGCGTATTGTGATCCATTCACCGCCCGACTGGAACACCTACATCAGCACATCAGTGGCGTGTCTGCCAGAACAGGAGCAGCCGCTGTGCAGGGTACATTCAGGCATCTGCTACAGGAGAGAAGCCCCGTCCCCTGCCGCGGTACAGACAGCATACCTTCAGCCGTGGTGAAAATACTGCAACCGTTCACTATATCGACTAACTATTACATTTAGAAAGTCCTCAGTCGTACCGCCACCGACATCAATCTAACAGTCTCCAGAGTATTCACCCCAGTCTGATATGGCTGCTAGATTCACCAGAAATAAAAAGACGTTGAACCGACCTTGCACATACAGCATGCTATATAATAATAGCGCAATCTTGATACCACAATTAAAGGGGCAATCATGCCTGTCTGGCTTTCATAATAGCTCCATATGATAATGTTATTAGCCTTGCGTTAACACCAGTTCAGTTATCTACTTATTAATCATCGCCCCTATAGTCAATCACAACTGACAATCTATATCGGTAGGTGATGCAGTGCTCTAATGTTTTATTGTATTCTTTTCGTAAACTGATGTAGGTCACACGAACTACCACATGGATGGAGAAAGTTATTGATCACAAATATGGATGGCTACAATGTCGGTATGTCGTTATTATATGTGTGCACTGACGACTGTGAATAGGTGGGGGTTTCCCGACAGGAGGATTTAGAACACATTCAGCTAGAGCTCCAGGCTTATCCATATGAGTTTCAAGTTGTCTTAAAAGCAAACTTCATGCATCATATATGTCCGAAGTACCAAGTATTGCGGATTATAATAGCATCTTTTAACAAAAACCGTCAAGGTCATTAATTGAGAGTGTGATCTTCCCATTTAATTTGAACTAATCCCTTTATCTCCGTTTCCACTTGGAATACACCCGGAGGGCTAGATGCACGGCATATTCCATGCTGTTTGTATAAACATGCGTCGACATCTGTATTATGTACTACATGCACACCCAAGCATGCAGCTAGAAGTCTATATGTATTATTTTATTATTATAATGGATTTCTGTGGCGCCTGGTATCCAACTTGGATCTGTTCAACGGCGCATCACAAAGTCCCCCGGATAACCCAAGCTGCCAGTGAGGCGCTAGAAAGTTACTACATGCACACCCTAACATGGAGATCTATGTATACATACGTTGATATCTGTATACTGTCACTGTGTACTAGATGCGCACCCTAACATGGAGCTCTGTGTATACATACGTTGATATCTGTATACAGTCGTTGTGTACTACATGCACACCCTAACATGCAGTTCTATGTATACACACGTTGATATCTGTCTACTGTCTCTGTGTACTACATGCACACCCTAACATGGAGCTCTATGTATACATACGTTGATATATGTATACTGTCACAGTGTACTACATGCACACCCTAACATGGAGATCTATGTATACATACGTTGATATCTGTATACAGTCTCTGTGTACTACAGGCACACCCTAACATGGAGATCTATGTATACATACGTTGATATATGTCTACTGTCTCTGTGTACTACATGCACACCCTAACATGGAGCTCTATGTATACATACGTTGATATCTGTATACTGTCTCTGTGTACTACAGGCACACCCTAACATGCACCTCTATGTATACATACGTTGATATATGTATACTGTCACAATGTACTACATGCACACCCTAACATGGAGATCTATGTATACATACGTTGATATCTGTATACAGGCACAGTCTCTGTGTACTACAGGCACACCTGTAACATGTTGTTGTTCTACATTCACCCTAACATGGAGCTCTATGTATACATACGTTGATATCTGTATACTGTCTCTGTGTACTACATGCACACCCTAACATAGACTCTATGTATACATACGTTGATATCTGTATACTGTCTCTGTGTACTGACGTACACCTAACATGCATCTAACATGCATACTCTATGTATACATACATTGATATCTGTATATCAAGGTGTACTACATGCACCCTCTCTCTGTGTACATACGGAGCTCTATGTATATCGTTGATATCTGTATACAGTCTCTGTGTACTACAGGCACACCCTAACATGGAGATCTATGTATACATGTTGATATCTGTATACCAGTCGTTGTGTACTACATTCACACCCTAACATGGAGATCTATGTATACATACGTTGATATCTCTACTGTCTCGTATTATTACATGCACACCCTAACATAATCTATGTATGCATACGTTGATATCATTACACAGTCTGTACTACTTTACACTAACATGGAATCTATGTATACATAATGTTGATATCTGTATAAGTCTCTGTACTGGGCTACACCCCTAACATGGAGCTCTATATATTCATACGTTGATATCTGTCTACTGTCTCTGTGTACATGCACATAACATGGAGCTCTATGTATACACATGTTGATATCTGTATACAGTCTCTGTGTACTACATGCACACCTAACATGGGCTCTATGTATACATACGTTGATATCTGTCTACTGTCTCTGTACTCACATGCACATCCTAACATGGAGCTCTATGTATACACATGTTGATATCTGTATTCTGTCTCTGTGTACTACAGGCGCACCTAACGGCATGCATCTCTATGTATAAACATGTTGATATCTGTATACTGTCTCTGTGTACCACAGGCACACTAACATGCACCTCTACGTATACATGCCTTGATATCTGTATACAGTCTCTGTGTACTACATGCGCACCCTAACATGCAACTCTATGCATACATACATTGATATCTGTAGCCCACGATCTATGTATACTAAATGCGCACCTAACATGCAGCTCTATGTATACATACATTGATATCTTTATACTGTCACTGTTATACTACATGCACACCCTAACATGCAGCTCTATATATACATACGATATGCGACATCTGTATGAGTCTCTGTTACAGGCACACCCTAACATGGAGCTGTATTCATACAGTTGATATCTGTGTACTCTCATGTACTACATGCACATCCTAACATGGAGCTCTATGTATACACATGTTGATATCTGTATACAGTCTCTGTGTACTACATGCACACCCTAACATGGAGCTCTATGTATACATACGTTGATATCTGTCTACTGTCTCTGTGTACTCCATGCACATCCTAACATGGAGCTCTATGTATACACATGTTGATATCTGTATTCTGTCTCTGTGTACTACAGGCACACCCTAACATGCATCTCTATGTATAAACATGTTGATATCTGTATACTGTCTCTGTGTACCACAGGCACACCCTAACATGCACCTCTACGTATACATACCTTGATATCTGTATACAGTCTCTGTGTACTACATGCGCACCCTAACATGCAACTCTATGCATACATACATTGATATCTGTATACAGTCTCTGTGTACTAAATGCGCACCCTAACATGCAGCTCTATGTATACATACATTGATATCTTTATACTGTCACTGTGTACTACATGCACACCCTAACATGCAGCTCTATATATACATACATTGATATCTGTATACAGTCTCTGTGTACTACATGCGCACCCTAACATGCAGCTCTATGTATACATACGTTGATATCTGTATACTGTCTCTGTGTACTACATGCACACCCTAACATGCAGCTCTATGTATACATACGTTGATATCTGTATACTGTCACTGTGTACTACATGCACACCCTAACATGGATCTCTATGTATACACACGTTGATATCTGCATACTGCCTCTGTGTACTACATGCGCACCCTAACATGCAGCTCTATGTATACATACGTTGATATCTTTATACTGTCTCTGTGTACTACATGCACACCCTAACATGCACCTCTATGTATACATACGCTGATATCTGTATACTGTCTCTGTGTACTACAGGCACACCCTAACATGGAGCTCTATGTATACATACGTTGATATCTGTATACTGTCACTGTGTACTACATGCACACCCTAACATGGATCTCTATGTATACACACGTTGATATCTGTATACTGCCTCTGTGTACTACATGCGCACCCTAACATGCAGCTCTATGTATACATACGTTGATATCTGTATACTGTCTCTGTGTACTACATGCACACCCTAACATGCACCTCTATGTATACATACGCTGATATCTGTATACTCTCTCTGTGTACCACAGGCGCACCCTAACATGCAGCTCTATGTATACATACGTTGATATCTATATACAGTCTCTGTGTACTACAGGCACACCTTAACATGGAGCTCTACGTATGCATTCGTTGATATCTGTATACAGTCTCTGTGTATTACATGCGCACCCTAACATGGAGCTCTATGTATACACATGTTGATATCTGTATACAGTCTCTGTGTACTACATGCACACCCTAACATGGAGCTCTATGTATACACATGTTGATATCTATATACTGTCTCTGTGTACTACAGGCACACCCTAACATGGAGCTCTATGTATACACATGTTGATATCTGTATACTGTCTCTGTGTACTACATGCGCACCCTAACATGGAGCTCTATGTATACACATGTTGATATCTGTATACTGCCTCAGTGTACTACATGCACACCCTAACATGGAGGTTTATGTATACACATGTTTATATCTGTATACTGTCTCTGTGTACTACAGGCACACCCTAACATGCAGCTCTATGTATCCACAAGTTGATATATGCATATTGTTACGGATTAAATTGATGGTACTGAGAAATTCAATAGTTGCATGACGAGAGTTGCAAGATTTCAGCCATATCTTGACTCATCCATACGCACAACGCCTAAAATTTTCACAGTAAATAATTCAATTAACTAAATAAAAACCATCTCATGATTGATTTATATTTGAACACATGGCTTGTTAGACACACAAACACGTAGCTTTCTATTTATATTTACTTAGAGAATAGCTGTATTTTGATGTAATATGTATGCATACACTATTTATATACTAGTCAATATCGATGACGTCACATCCTTCATTTCATTTTGTATTATATGTTGTATGGGAGCGTAGTTCACATAAGCTGTAAAGCTTGTTCTCCAATCCCAAGTCATTCTAATGAATAAAAATATGTATACATTACAGAGAAAATTACTCCTGGCATTCATAATATACTCTCAAAAAAAAAGAAACGCATATAGGAATTTCAACTGTATTTTTATGTTTATTTTGTAACATCTTGTAGGCTTTATGAGTCAATGAAATATAGCGAAATTGCACAATGGGAATGCAGACTTATCCGTCTCTGGCACCAACCCGAGGAAAGTCATTTTGAGTGTCACATGGAGACGTGTGGTGGCGCTGAAGTAAATAGCTCGTGTGACCACCGTGGACATCCAGAACTGCACGGCATCGCCTCGGCATCGAATGAATAAGTCTCAGAATATCGTGTTGCCCAATCGCAGCCCACTCTGCCTGTAGTGCCTGTGCGAGTTGCTGAAGTGTCTGGGGCTGAGGGTTACGGCGTCGCACCCATTGTCCTGTTGAAACAACTCCCTCTGGCGATCAATGATTGGAAGGAGGTGTGGGCGTAGGATTTCGTCACAGTACCGTTGAGCTGTCAGGTTGCCCTGGATCATCACCAAATCACTTCTCCTACGACAGGTGACACACACAAACAACCCTGTTCGATGATGCAGGTGATGTACCCGGATGTAGCGATCCTGCGCCGCAGTGGTCGCTCGAGGTCGCCCACTACGAGGGACATCTGCTACCGCATTCTACCGGCGATATCTCTCCCAGAGCCGTGAAATGGTGCTTTGGTGAACATTCATGCGTCGGGCAACTGCACGTTGAGACTGGCCAGCTTCAAGCCAACCAATGGCGATATGACGGTTGGCTTCACTTGGACGTGGCATTTTGCGTTCGTCAACAATATTCCAAATACAGTGAATAATCGACAGACAGCGATCAACCTTTTATACCCATCATTGAGACTATCTGATCCCCAACTTTCACGTGCATTGCATGTGAATTGTGTATTCTGTGACACTACACGCCGAAATTGGAAATCATGCTGTTAAATACTGGTATTTTACGGATGGTGCGTTTTGTTGTGATGTTTCAAAACATAAACACCATAGGACTCATAAACTGAGCAAAACCTTTTGTAAAATGAATCACGTTTTAATTCATTGCTACATGAAATTGCTATTTTCAGTGAAACAAGTCAGCCAACAAGGCTGTTCAGCATTTTATATGAATTTATTAGACCCAACTTTTACAAAGTTCAAAACCCTGTTGAAATGGGAAGATCATTTACAAAAAGAGTACACTGACACAGAGTGGAAGAACATTAATCTTATGGCAAAACGATGTACACAAAGTAGTGAATTAATATGGTTTCAATTTAAAATCATTCATAATATACTGAGTACCAATAACTTGTTGTTTAACATGGGCCCCAGCATGTTCTTTACGCAATGACCCACTTGAAACCATATGCACTGAACATGTTGTATATGCCTGTCAGTATGCTAAAGCCATATGGAGACAACTTTCAAAATGGCTTGCAAAATACATTGAAGGAAACATCGAATTCAGTGAAGAGAATGTATTATTTGGATTTAAGGGTATGAATACCAACCCTTTGAATGCAATTATTCTTATAACAGAATCTATGTTTCAAAGATATACTTAAGAAAATCAAACCAAAGTTGAAACCTTTACAACAAGAAAAATGTAGATACTACCAAACCAAAACAATTACAGCATTCTCAAACTATAAACAAGCATGCTTTCATGCCTTTTGGCCGTCTCTACATATGCTTTTCAGCAACTCTGTATAATGTTTTAGATATGACATTTAAATGATATGACAACCCAATCTTGTGTACATCTGTATGCACATATATATGCACATATATGTATTGTTGATTTTGAAATGGAGACCACAGAACACGGTACTTACACAGACTACACAGTCATCATGTCATATAATGACAGATCACAACGTCATCATGCCATATAATGACAGACCACACAGTCAACACACCATATAATCACAGACCACACATTCATCATGTTATATAATCACAGATCACACCGCCATCATATCATATAATCACAGACAACACAGTCATCATATCATATAATGACAGATCACACAGTCATTATATCATATAATCACAGACCACACAGTCATCATATCATATAATCACAGACCACACAGTCATCATGTTATATAATCACAGATCACACAGTCATCATGTCATATAGTCACAGACCACACAGTCATCATGTTATATAATCACAGATCACACAGTCATTATATCATATAATCACAGACCACACAGTCATCATGTCATCTAATCACAGACCGCACAGTCATCATGTCATATAGTCACAGACCACACAGTCATCATATCATATAATGACAGATCACACAGTCATTATATCGTATAATCACAGACCACACAGTCATCATATCATATAATCACAGACCACACAGTCATCATGTTATATAATCACAGATCACACAGTCATTATATCATATAATCACAGACCACACAGTCATTATATCATATAATCACAGACCACACAGTCATCATATCATATAATGACAGACCACACAGTCATTATATCATATAATCACAGACCACACAGTCAACATATCATATAATCACAGACCACACAGTCATCATGTTATATAATCACAGATCACACAGTCATTATATCATATAATCACAGACCACACAGTCATCATATCATATAATCACAGACCACACAGTCATCATGTCATATAATCACAGACCACACAGTAATCATGTCATATAGTCACAGACCACACAGTCATAACACCATATAGTCACAGACCACACAGTCATCATGTTATATAATCACAGACCACACCGTCATCACATCATATAATCACAGATCACAGAGTCATCATGTCATATAACCACATACCACACATTCATCATATCATATAATCACAGATCACATAGTCATCATGTCACATAATCACAGACAACACAGTCATCATGTCATATAATCACAGACCACACCGACATCATGCCATATAATCACAGACCACACAGTCATCATGTTATATAATCACAGATCACACAGTCATTATATCATATAATCACAGACCACACAGTCATCATATCATATAATCACAGACCACACAGTCATCATGTCATATAATCACAGACCACACAGTCATCATGTCATATAGTCACAGACCACACAGTCATAACACCATATAGTCACAGACCACACAGTCATCATGTTATATAATCACAGACCACACAGTCATCACATCATATAATCACAGATCACAGAGTCATCATATCATATAACCACATACCACACATTCATCATATCATATAATCACAGATCACATAGTCATCATGTCACATCATCACAGACAACACAGTCATCATGTCATATAATCACAGACCACACCGGCATCATCTCATATAATCACAGACCACGTCATCATGTCACATAATCACAGACCACACCGCCATCATGTCACATAATCACAGACCACAACGTCATCATTTCATATAAGCACAGACAACACCACCATCATGTCATATAATCACAGACCACACAGCCAACATGTCATATAATCACGTACCACAGAGCCATCATGTCTTATAATCACAGACAACACCGTCATCATGTCATATAATCACAGACCACACCGCCGTCATGTCATATAATCACAGACCACACCAGCATCATGTCATACAATCACATATCACACCGTCATCATGTCACATAATCACAGACCAAACCGTCATCATGTCATATAATCACAGACCACACCGGCATCATGTCATATAATCACAGACCACACCGGCATCATGCCATATAATCACAGACCACACAGGCATCATGTCATACAATCGCAGACCACAGTGTCATCAAGTCACAGAATCACAGACCACACAGTCATCATGTCATATAATCACAGACCACACCGTCATCATGTCATATAATCACAGACCACACCGTCATCATGTCATATAATCACAGACCACACCGCCTTCATGTCATATAATCACAGACCACACCGGCATCATGTCATATAATCACATACCACACCGGCATCCTATCATATAATCACATACCACACCGTCATTATGTCATATAATCACAGACAACACAACCATCATGTCATATAATCACAGACAAAACAACCATCATGTCATATAATCACAGACCACACCGTCATCATGTCACATAATTACAGACCACACCGTCATCATGTCACATAATCACAGACCACACCGTCATCATGTCACATAATCACAGACCACACCGGCATCATGTCACATAATCACAGACCAAACTGTCATCATGTCACAAAAACACCGACCACACCATCATCATGTCACATAATCACAGACCACATAGTCATCATATCATATAATCACAGACCACACCGCATCATATCATATAATGACAGACCACACCACCATCATGTCATATAATCACAGACCACAGCATCATCATGTCATATAATCACAGACAACAGTGTCATCATGTCATATAATCACAGACCACACCGTCATAATGTCACATAATCACAGACCACACAGCTATCATGTCATATAATCACATACCACACCGGCATCATATCATATAATCACAGATCACACCGGCATCATGTCATATAATCACATACTACACCACCATCATGTCATATAATCACATACCACACCGGCATCATGTCATATAATCACGGACTACACCGTCATCATGTCATATAATCACATACCACACCGGCATCATGTCACATAATCACAGACCACACCGTCATCATGTCATATAATCACAGACCACACCGCCATCATGTCATATAATCACAGACTACACCGTCATCATATCATATAATGACAGACCACACAGTCATCATATCATATAATGACGGACCACACCACCATCATGTCATATAATCACAGACCACAGCATCATCATATCATATAATCACAGACCACAGTGTCATCATGTCACATAATCACAGACCACACAGCCATCATGTCATATAATCACATACCACACCGGCATCATATCATATAATCACAGATCACACCGCCATCATGTCATATAATCACAGACCACACCGCCATCATGTTATATACTCATGCCAATAATGGTACCGGTTGTCATCCCCCTCTCCACCCCAACCCTACACACGCCTCACACCCACACCCCACACCCCCTCTCCAATTAAAAAAATTGAAGGGTGTGACAACCATTATTGGCATGAGTACATAATCAAAATTAATGCTACATGGTCATCTCCTACAAACCCGGCGTTCCAGTCTAAGGGTACTGAGGGAAATCTGGAAAAAGGTGTGCAAGATGGCAGTCTTTGAGAGAATAGATTACACAAATAATAAATTGTGGAATACGTTCAAAATATTTTGATATCGCCTCGCCCACCTGGTGCGACCTCAGAAAGACCATATGTTCCAGTCTTTGTGATGTTGGCCTCAAAGCGATTGTGTTTACTGACCACAGTGATATCGTACAAACACAAACAGCTGATCGCGTATATGTGAAAACACGGCCATTAACTGACGTGAGTGTGTTGTGATCTGGAACAATATACACATAAGTGGAGATGTATACATAACAAGCTGATGTAACGCGCGTTGAACATACTTCCACGTTGTCATTATGACGCACCAAAACACGTTCCATTATCTAAACAGCATGTAATATTGCAATGCCTCAGTATTATTTAGCAGGATATCAAATGCAACATATGTCTGTAAAATATTTAAACATGCTGCTAGTGCAGACAAATTATCACACATACGTCTTTACATATCGTTACTGACAGTCTTCCCTGGAATGGCGAGTATCACAGGCCTGTATATCCGAAATTTGAAAAGATACGGTCAGCTGTATTGAGCCAAGAGTTGTACAATCAGTTGTAAGTTGATGACAATATCTTTTCAAATTACAATTTGTAGCTGTACATTAATACCTGTAATTAAGACAGTTTTCTAAATGAAAACTTCAACCCTGACCGGTCCAATCGTTGTCAGCATATGTTTCTCTACCACCACGCGTTTATGTATTCACTCAGTTCATATGGAAATGGTTACTTGGTATGCTGTACAGCTGTGTCAGATACTAAACCATGGCATTAAATAGTAGGATTAAGTATTAACATATTAAACACATGCATTAATTCCCTTTTATTCCATAATGTTATGATCACATTTCCATAAAGTCCCTCATTGCAGTCATCAGTATAGAAGGCCTGCTGCACACATGTGTATTTATTGATGGTGCTTGTACTGGTGCTGAAACGGATGGCCATAGTGGTGATGTCAGTCACTATCTGCTTATTGAGTGCACTGTTGCTTGACCGCTGTATTTGTGGTTTATACGTACATTCCATAGCATAGCAATGCTCATGTCTGCGTGCAATATATAATATATGAGAGAGAAATGTTATCATATTAAAGTTTACAAGAACCGTACATTTAGATGTTTTTTCATTTTATGCCTCAACATTTTCTAGTGTTACGTTCATGAAAATCCTATAAGAAGTGAAAAAAAACGAAAAAACCCTAAAAACAGAGTAGATTATACAATCCCGACTGTGAAGATGTTATATCATGTACTGTATATGAATCCGTACCAAATAGGGAAGATACCATAAGCATGACTTAGGTTATGTGAGGGTCATGGCAACCCCTGACTTGAATTACGTGTGGCCCATGGCGACCCTTGACTTGAGTTACGTGAGGCCTATGGCGACCCCTGACTTGAGATACGTGAGGCCCATTGCGACCCCTGACTTGAGTTATATGAGGCCCATGGCGACCCCTGACTTGAGTTACGTGAGGCCTATGGCGACCCCTGACTTGAGTTATATGAGGCCTATGGCGACCCCTGACTTGAGTTACGTGAGGCCTATGGCGACCCCTGACTTGAGTTATATGAGGCCTATGGCGACCCCTGACTTGCTTCGCTATTCTGTTTCACTACAGAATGTATAATCCCGACTATCTAAACTAGTGTATCATATGGATAGTGTTGCTGAAAATGCTCTTCATGCATGTCCGCGCGAAGCTATGTTTAAGACATGGAAATCTCACCTTTGAGAAATGGCGGTGTGTTGGTCGAGCGGGGCATCGTACTGAAGACTGTAGGAAAGAACCAGCCAGCACAGGAAGCTGCCAAGGAATATCGGCGGGGGCAACCAAATCTCCCCCATCATCTAGATCACACTCAAGGGCAGACCTGAAATTGACAGTTTATGTTATATTTAGCAACATAAAAAATGTAATATGATTGAAAAAAGAATTGAAATTAAAAATGAATATTGCTCATATGCACCACACATTGCTCCACATTCTAATGTGCAATTATTCTTTGTCAGCGCGTGAACAACATGTATATATATGTCCATTCCTGCAAACGTCAGGTCGCCCTGACACACGTTAACATTCATCAGTTGTGTACTGATTTGATTAACTTGTGTAATAGGATGAAAGAAACCTGAAAAAAATTATATTTGAATGATGACATATTAGCTTGGTTGTTAAAAGCAGTCTCGTGTATGCCGCATACATGTAAACGGTGCGAGGTATGTTTCAACTGGACAAGTATGCCCTTTAGTATGACAGGAAAATTACCAAAAGCCAAGAAATCCATATTCACGTAACTAGTAGGAATTATATCATCGCGGTAGTTGTAACTCACAGACGTTATGTAG
This sequence comes from Haliotis rubra, assembly GCF_003918875.1. NCBI lineage: Eukaryota > Metazoa > Mollusca > Gastropoda > Lepetellida > Haliotidae > Haliotis > Haliotis rubra. Next base: position 103,423 of record NW_025765012.1, on the reverse strand, counting down.
AACTGATAACAGTACCGTGACTGTTTTAACCTTGCAGTTAACAGGCATTACTGTTTACAAATTAACCGTTAAGTATATCAAGGGTAAAAGAATTAACCCATTCAGAAAGGTATATAAAACATGTTACTTTCAATAAGTCAGTTTGTAAATTGCTTCGCTCATTTCGTTAAATTATCGTACAGTCAAACACCATATGTCCAACTTTGAGGAGTCGAAAATAAGGCAGTAAGGTAAAAGGTAAAAGCTGGATCCCTTTGTATTGCTCATTTAGTCAGTCAATATGTTCTCACTGTATTAATAATGCTTTGAAAATAAATAACACGAATTTATCCGAGATCTTTTTTATGCATCACTCATAGCATATGGCAAACATTAATACAATGTATGGTTATTGGTTATAAATACTTTAACTGTGAATTATCGAGGTGGAAATAATCATATAAGTGCTGCATCCATCGAAGCATGTGATACTGAATATATCAACATGTTTTCGTTTATATACTTCGGATAACAGGAACACAGGTGCAAAACCATATCACTAGCATCGAAATAACTTTAATATAATACAATTATGCAAATCAGACGTATGTTAAATTATCACAACTAGAATAGTAGATGATGGAAAGTATTGTTGACATACGTTCTTTTCCTGACAACATAAATAAAGGCCTGTAACACGGACCTTAATTACTGCCTCCTGACAACACAACTACAGAACTGTTACACAGACCTTACTGCCTCCTGACAACACAAGTCGTAACACGGACCTTACTGCCTCCAGACAACACAACTACAGAACTGTAGCACAGACCTTACTGCCTCCTGACAACACAAATACGATCCCCGACCGCGTCATACCAAAAGACGTTAAAATAGGGTACTTGTTGGTCCCTGCCTGGCGCTCGGCATTAATCGGTACAACAAGGACTGGTCGCCTCGGAGTCAGTATAATGTGTCTGAGTGGGGTATTCATGCTTCACTGCGGTATGGTATCTCAGTGGGCTAGCACTTTAAAACCAGCTTAAGTCTGGGCTAGTACAAGCAGACGCACATACATATACACACGCATGCACGTCGTCATATGAGCGAAATATTCTCAAGCACGACGTTAAACCCAATTTCACCTCACCTCACCTCAACTGACAACACAAATACAGAACTGTAACACAGACCTTACTGCCTCCTGACAACACAAATACTGAACTGTAACACGGACCTTGCTGCCTCCAGACAACACAACTACAGAACTGTAGCACAGACCTTACTGCCTCCAGACAACACAACTACAGAACTGTAACACAGACCTTACTGCCTCAAGACAACACAAATCAGACCTGAAATACAGACCTTGCTGCCTCCAGACAACACAACTACAGAACTGTAGCACAGACCTTACTGCCTCCAGACAACACAAATACAAAACTGTGACACAGACCTTACTGCCTCCTGACAACACAACTACAGAACTGTAACACAGACCTTACTGCCTCCAGACAACACAAATACAGAACTGTAACACAGACCTTACTGCCTCCAGACAACACAACTACAGAACTGTAACACAGACCTTACTGCCTCCTGTCAACACAAACACAGAACTGTAACACAGACCTTACTGCCTCCTGTCAACACAACTACAGAACTGTAACACAGACCCTACTGCTCCTGTCAACACAAACACAGAACTGTAACACAGACCTTACTGCCTCCTGTCAACACAAATACAGAACTGTAACACAGACCTTACTGCCTCCAGACAACACAACTACAGAACTGTAACACAGACCTTACTGTCTCCTGTCAACACAAACACAGAACTGTAACACAGACCTTACTTCCTCCTGTCAACACAGCTACAGAACTGTAACACAGACCTTACTGCCTCCTGACAACACAAATACAGAACTGTAACACAGACCTTACTGCCTCAAGACAACAAAAATATAGAACTGTAACACAGGCCCTACTGCCTCCTGTCAACACAAATACAGAACTGTAACACAGACCTTACTGCCTCCTGTCAACACAAACACAGAACTGTAACACAGACCTTACTGCCTCCTGTCAACACAAATACAGAACTGTAACACAGACCTTACTGCCTCCAGACAACACAACTACAGAACTGTAACACAGACCTTACTGTCTCCTGTCAACACAAACACAGAACTGTAACACAGACCTTACTGCCTCCTGACAACACAAATACAGAACTGTAACACAGACCTTACTGCCTCAAGACAACAAAAATATAGAACTGTAACACAGGCCCTACTGCCTCCTGTCAACACAAATACAGAACTGTAACACAGACCTTACTGCCTCCTGTCAACACCAATACAGAACTGTAACACAGACCTTACTGCCTCCTGTCAACACAACTACAGAACTGTAACACAGGCTTTACTGCCTCCTGCGAACACAAACACAGAACTGTAACACAGACCTTACTGCCTCAAGACAACACAAATATAGAACTGTAACACAGACCTTACTGCCTCAAGACAACACAAATATAGATTTGTAACACAGACCTTACTACCTCAAGACAACACAAATACAGAACTGTAACACAGACCTTACTGCCTCCAGACAACACAACTACAGAACTGTAACACAGACCTTACTGCCTCCTGTCAACACAAACACAGAACTGTAACACAGACCCTACTGCTCCTGTCAACACAAACACAGAACTGTAACACAGACCTTACTGCCTCAAGACAACACAAATACAGAACTGTAACACAGACCTTACTGCCTCAAGACAACAAAAATATAGAACTGTAACACAGGCCCTACTGCCTCCTGTCAACACAAATACAGAACTGTAACACAGACCTTACTGCCTCCTGTCAACACCAATACAGAACTGTAACACAGACCTTACTGCCTCCTGTCAACACAACTACAGAACTGTAACACAGGCTTTACTGCCTCCTGCGAACACACAACACACAGAACTGTAACACAGACCTTACTGCCTCAAGACAACATACAAATATAGAACTGTAACACAGACCTTACTGCCTCAAGACAACACAAATATAGATTTGTAACACAGACCTTACTACCTCAAGACAACACAAATACAGAACTGTAACACAGACCTTACTGCCTCCAGACAACACAACTACAGAACTGTAACACAGACCTTACTGCCTCCTGTCAACACAACTACAGAACTGTAACACAGACCCTACTGCTCCTGTCAACACAAACACAGAACTGTAACACAGACCTTACTGCCTCCTGTCAACACAAATACAGAACTGTAACACAGACCTTACTGCCTCCAGACAACACAACTACAGAACTGTAACACAGACCTTACTGTCTCCTGTCAACACAAACACAGAACTGTAACACAGACCTTACTTCCTCCTGTCAACACAGCTACAGAACTGTAACACAGACCTTACTGCCTCCCTGACAACACAAATACAGAACTGTAACACAGACCTTACTGCCTCAAGACAACAAAAATATAGAACTGTAACACAGGCCCTACTGCCTCCTGTCAACACAAATACAGAACTGTAACACAGACCTTACTGCCTCCTGTCAACACCAATACAGAACTGTAACACAGACCTTACTGCCTCCTGTCAACACAACTACAGAACTGTAACACAGGCTTTACTGCCTCCTGCGAACACAAACACAGAACTGTAACACAGACCTTACTGCCTCAAGACAACACAAATATAGAACTGTAACACAGACCTTACTGCTAGCTTCAAGACAACACAAATATAGATTTGTAACACAGACCTTACTACCTCAAGACAACACAAATACAGAACTGTAACACAGACCTTACTGCCTCAAGACAACACAAATATAGAACTGTAACACAGACCTTACTGCCTCAAGACAACACAAATACAGAACTGTAACACAGACCTTACTGCCTCCTGACAACACCAATACAGAACTGTAACACAGACCTTACTGCCTCCTGTCAACACAAACACAGAACTGTAACACAGACCTTACTGCCTCCTGTCAACACAAACACAGAGCTGTAGCACAGACCTTACTGCCTCCTGTCAACACAAATATAGAACTGTAACACAGGCCCTACTGCCTCCTGTCAACACAAATACAGAACTGTAACACAGACCTTACTGCCTCCTGTCAACACCAATACAGAACTGTAACACAGACCTTACTGCCTCCTGTCAACACAACTACAGAACTGTAACACAGGCTTTACTGCCTCCTGCGAACACAAACACAGAACTGTAACACAGACCTTACTGCCTCAAGACAACACAAATATAGAACTGTAACACAGACCTTACTGCCTCCTGTCAACACAACTACAGAACTGTAACACAGACCCTACTGCTCCTGTCAACACAAACACAGAACTGTAACACAGACCTTACTGCCTCCTGTCAACACAAATACAGAACTGTAACACAGACCTTACTGCCTCCAGACAACACAACTACAGAACTGTAACACAGACCTTACTGTCTCCTGTCAACACAAACACAGAACTGTAACACAGACCTTACTTCCTCCTGTCAACATAGCTACAGAACTGTAGCACAGACCTTACTGCCTCCTGACAACACAAATACAGAACTGTAACACAGACCTTACTGCCTCAAGACAACAAAAATATAGAACTGTAACACAGGCCCTACTGCCTCCTGTCAACACAAATACAGAACTGTAACACAGACCTTACTGCCTCCTGTCAACACCAATACAGAACTGTAACACAGACCTTACTGCCTCCTGTCAACACAACTACAGAACTGTAACACAGGCTTTACTGCCTCCTGCGAACACAAACACAGAACTGTAACACAGACCTTACTGCCTCAAGACAACACAAATATAGAACTGTAACACAGACCTTACTGCCTCAAGACAACACAAATATAGATTTGTAACACAGACCTTACTACCTCAAGACAACACAAATACAGAACTGTAACACAGACCTTACTGCCTCAAGACAACACAAATATAGAACTGTAACACAGACCTTACTGCCTCAAGACAACACCAATACAGAACTGTAACACAGACCTTACTGCCTCCTGTCAACACAAACACAGAGCTGTAGCACAGACCTTACTGCCTCCTGTCAACACAAATATAGAACTGTAACACAGGCCCTACTGCCTCCTGTCAACACAAATACAGAACTGTAACACAGACCTTACTGCCTCCTGTCAACACCAATACAGAACTGTAACACAGACCTTACTGCCTCCTGTCAACACAACTACAGAACTGTAACACAGGCTTTACTGCCTCCTGCGAACACAAACACAGAACTGTAACACAGACCTTACTGCCTCAAGACAACACAAATATAGAACTGTAACACAGACCTTACTGCCTCAAGACAACACAAATATAGATTTGTAACACAGACCCTACTACCTCAAGACAACACAAATATAGAACTGTAACACAGACCTTACTGCCTCAAGACAACACAAATATAGAACTGTAACACAGACCTTACTGCCTCAAGACAACACAAATACAGAACTGTAACACAGACCTTACTGCCTCCTGACAACACCAATACAGAACTGTAACACAGACCTTACTGCCTCCGTGTCAACACAAACACAGAACTGTAACACAGACCTTACTGCCTCCTGTCAACACAAACACAGAGCTGTAGCACAGACCTTACTGCCTCCTGTCAACACAAATACAGAACTGTAACACAGACTTTACCGACAAGAACGGTTCAACCTCCTGACAACATCAATATAGAACTGTAACACAGATCTTACCTTCAATAACGGTTAAGCCTCCTGACAACACAAATACAGGCCCTCAACACAGTACAATTAATAGTGTATCCAAGTGTATACAGCAGATATGTATGATAACATCTGTTACTCCGCTATTTCCCGACATACTTCATTACTCACTTGTCAACTGAACCACGGTTGATTGGCTGATGTTGAATGTAGACGGGCTTACGTAATTATGAACATTTGATTAATTATTACAGGTGACTCTAAGGTAGTGCAAAGTACGTAATAACCTCCCCTTGTTTAAGAAATATCCATTTTGCCTGTAAATTACTGACCATCGGGTGTAGAAATATACACTGTCTGTCATCAGTTGTCGTACACCATACATTCTTCAGTGTCGTGAACTATAAAAAGCGAAACAGTTGGGAGACTATCTGTCATCACTTATATCAAGCAGTACAGGAAGGACACCATAACTATTCAAGTACAATTTAACAAGTCAGAACTCCACCTTCAACTATCTCTCTTGGTAGGAGTAACTCTACCAGCAACTATCCAGGTAGGACGTATTCCACAACAACTACCTAGGCAGGACTCCACCTGTCACCAACTATCCAGGCAGCACTCCACCTGCCACCAACTATCCAGGCAGTACAATTTAACAAGTTAGGACTCCACCTTCAACTATCTCTCTAGGTAGGAGTAACTCTACCAGCAACTATCCAGGTAGGACTAACTCCACACCAGCTATCCAAGTAGGACTCCACCTGCCACCAACTATCCAGGTAGGACTTCACCTGCCACCAACTATCCAGGTTGGACTCCACCTGACACCAACTATCCAAGTAGGACTCCACCTGCCACCAACTATCCAGGTAGGACTTCACCTGCCACCAACTATCCAGGTAGGACTCCACCTGACACCAGCTATCCAAGTAGGACTCCACCCGCCACCAACTATCCTTGTAGGACTCCACCTGCCACCAACCATCCAGGTAGGACTCCACCTGACACCAACTATCCAGGTAGGACTCCACCTGCCACAAACCATCCAGGTAGGACTCCACCTGCCACCAACTATCCAAGTAGGACTCCACCTGCCACCAACCATCCAGGTAGGACTCCACCTGCCACCAACCATCCAGGTAGGACTCCACCTGACACCAACTATCCAGGTAGGACTCCACCTGCCACCAACTATCCAGGTAGGACTCCACCTGCCACCAACCATCCAGGTAGGACTCTACCTGCCACCAACCATCCAGGTAGATTTATTCTTTTTAGAAAAATATATCAATGTCCACAGGGGTCAAATGGACTTGAAAGTTATATGAATTTGTAGCATATGGCACTCCCAGGTATATGAAGTGCGGTATGATAGAACGGTTGAGAGAGAAACCAGCTCCATTTCCATCACAGCAGCTGTTAAAACACAACACCGACAACACAAGGTCCCTAACTGGATCAGATGGAAGCCGCGCACTCTGCCCCATAACCCCGACTTATCTGTTATATGGGCAAATTAACCTAACAATGTCAGTCAAGGGACTGAAGACTTACATAATTGAATCAGGGTGGACGAGCTATGTGTATGTACGTGATGAGATGGTAATCGATGTGAGAGCTGAAGATTGACAATAGTGGTTAACAAACGACACCAGATGCTGATATGTGGAGGGCAAATCATGAACTGGGGAACACAGGCAAGTAGGCTGTGGGTACAAGCGCATGAAACCTTTCACGTAAGTGTGTACGTGTGTCAGATCTACGACTCTCTCGCGAGATTTTCTACTAATTTGGGAAAATGAACATTAGGCCGTACACTGTTGGACATCAGCTGTATCTAAATTCAAGCAACATAAAGGCGACACTCTATGGATATCAACTTCTATATTCGAGGAACATGATGTTTCGAAGTGTATTCTTCTTCATCAGGTGATGAAGGAGTAAGAATATACCCTGAAACGCCGTATTCCTCTAATAGAGAAGCTGACATCCATAAATTCTCGACTTTATGTGTATCACTTCTAAATGCCGTTCAAAGACTCCACAAAACAACAGCCAGACGACTCTTATTGGTTAACAGTGTTAACTTTCAAACTTTTGTGAAGGAATGCGCGTTGAAGACAAGTCTGCTTATCTTACCTTCATGTGAAATACTTTAATTTCATTGGTCAATGACACTTTAACAAGTTTCCGTGTCACCCCTTTCAAGGAGGGTGACAACTGGTAAAATATTACCCGCTGCCACGGTAACCGCCAAACTTTCCGCCGAGAAGCTGTGTCACTAACAGTCGTATGACGTCATAATATGAGCCCGGATTTCGAAAACCGTTCGATTAGCTGTTTTGGAGTTCACTATGTACAGATTTATTTTACCGAATTTCACTGCTTTATTTAAAATATTTTATAAATTAAGTCGTTTGCACACTCAACTTAAACACAATTAACCATTTTTATAGCAGTTTTAAGCTTGTTCACTGATTTAGAAAATCCAGTCGAGAGGCAGATGTCATTTTGTTTACATGACATGCACATGTATATAGTCGGTAGTGATCTGTAAAATAAAATCAAATCATATTTTGTATATTTTTCATGGCGGTAAGATAAATACGTTGTATGCTTCTCTCGAGGGTAATACGGTCTGATGTATGCCTATTTGTATCAGTGTCATTCCTCGCCGGTACAACTTATATTGTCCTGTGAGAAGGGGTAGAATAGCTCCCGACTATTGGTTGACTAGACTCGGTGACTTGGTTGATTGCTTGTATCCCGAAGGCGTAGGCCGTTGCTTATATATCAATAGCTGGACTAGCAGGTCAACATTCGTCTATTCAGATTCTTCTATAATGTTACTTCGTGTCACGTGAAACAACAAAACGTGTCTTGTCCTCTTTGATAAGGATTCGTGTTGCACACCGAGACGATATTTTACAGCCACTTCTTCCATTAATGCACATGCGCGTGTAACATGATACATTATACAGACGTACAAGCCGCATTGTAGGAGGACACGCCACACTTCAAACATTCAACGCACAGTGTAGCAGAACACGACACATCAAAGAAGTACAGGCAACAGTGTTCCAGGACATGACGCGTCACAGAAGTACAAGTCACATTGTTCCAGGATATGACACATCACGGAAGTACAAGTCACAGTGCAGTAGGACTCGACACATCACAGAAGTATAATTCACAGTGTCTTCACGTCACTCAAGTACAAGTCACAGAGTAGTAGGGCATGACACATCAAAGAAGCACAAGCAACAGTGTTCCAGGACATGACGCGTCACAGAAGTACAAGTCACAGTGTAGTAGGACACGCCACATTTCAAACATTCAACGCACAGTGTAGCAGGACACGACACATCAAAGAAGTACAGGCAACAGTGTTCCAGGACATGACGCGTCACAGAAGTACAAGTCACTTTGTAGGAGGACACGCCACACTTCAAACATTCAACGCACAGTGTAGCAGGACACGACACATCACAGAAGTACAAACCAAAGTGTTCCAGGACATGACGCGTCACAGAAGTACAAGTCACAGTGTAGTAGGACACGACACATCACAGAGGTACAAGCCACAGTGAAGTAGGACACGACACATCACAGAAGTACAAGCCACAGTATTCCAGGACACGACGCATCACGGAAGTACAAGCCACAGTGTAGTAGGGCATGACACGTCACAGAAGTACAAGCCATAGTATTCCAGGACATGACACATCACAGAAGTACAAACCACAGTGTTCCAGGACATGACACATCACAGAAGTACAAGCCACAGTGAAGTAGGCCATGACATGTCACAGAAGTACAAGTCACAGTGATGTAGGGCATGACACGTCACAGAAGTACAAACCACAGTGTAGTAGGGCATGACACGTCACCGAAGTACAAGCCATAGTGTAGTAGGGCATGACACATCACAGAAGTACAAGCCATAGTGTAGTAGGGCATGATACATCATAGAAGTACAAGCCATAGTGTAGTAGGGCATGACACATCACAAAAGGACAAGCCACAGTGTAGTAGGGCATGGCACGTCACAGAAGTACAAGCCATAGTGGAGTAGGACACGACACACTACAGAAGTATAAGTCACAGTGTAGCAGAAAACGACACGTCACAGAAGTACAAGTCATAGTATTCCAGGAAATGACACATAAAAGAAGTACAAGTCACAGTGTAGTAGGGCATGATACATCACAGAAGTACAAGCCAGAGTGTAGTAGGGCATGATACATCACAGAAGTACAAGCCATAGTGTAGTAGGGCATGACTAGTCACAGAAGTATAAGTCACAGTGTAGCAGAAAACGACACGTCACAGAAGTACAAGCCATAGTATTCCAGGACATGACACATTAAAAAATTACAAGTCACAGTGTAGTATGGCATGACACATCACAGAAGTACAAGTTGCAGTGTACTAGGGCATGACACATCACAGAAGTACAAGCCATAGTGTAGTAGGGCATGATACATCACAGAAGGACAAGTCACTGAGTAGTAAGGCATGACACATCACAAAAGGACAAGTCACAGAGTAGTAGGGCACGACACGTCATAGAAGTACTAGCCACAGTGTTCCAGGATATGACACATCACGGAAGTACAAGTTACAGTGTAGTAGGCCATGACACGTCACAGAAGTACAAGCCACAGTGAAGTAGGGCATGACACGTCACAGAAGTACAAGCCATAGTGTTGTAGGGCATGACACATCACAGAAGTACAAGCCATAGTGTAGTAGGGCATGATACATCACAGAAGTACAAGCCATAGTGTAGTAGGGCATGACACATCACAGAAGTACAAGCCACAGTGTAGTAGGACACGACACACTACAGAAGTATAAGTCACAGTGTAGTAGGGCATGATACATCACAGAAGGACAAGTCACAGAGTAGTAGGGCATGATACATCACAGAAGTACAAGCCACAGAGTAGTAGGGCATGACACATCACAAAAGGACAAGCCACAGAGTAGTAGGGCATGACACGTCATAGAAGTACTAGCCACAGTGTCCCAGGATATGACACGTCACAGAAGTACAAGCCACAGTGAAGTAGGGCTTGACACGTCACAGACGTACAAACCACAGTGTAGAAGGGCATGACACGTCACAGAAGTGCAAGCCATAGTGTGGTAGGGCATGACACATCACAGAAGTACAAGCCATAGTGTAGTAGGGCATGATACATCACAGAAGTACAAGCCACAGTGTAGTAGGGCATGACACGTCACAGAAGTACAAGCCACAGTGTAGTAGGACACGACACACTACAGAAGTATAAATCACAGTGTAGCAGAAAACGACACGTCACAGAAGTACAAGTCATAGTATTCCAGGACATGACACAAAAAAGAAGTACAAGTCACAGTGTAGTAGGGCATGACACATCACAGAAGTACAAGCCAGAGTGTAGTAGGGCATGGCACGTCACAGAAATACAAGCCACAGTGTAGCAGAAAACGACACGTCACAGAAGTACAAGCCATAGTATTCCAGGACATGACACATTAAAAAAGTACAAGTCACAGTGAAGTAGGGCATGACACATCACAGAAGTACAAGCCATAGTGTACTAGGGCATGACACATCACAGAAGTACAAGCCATAGTGTTGTAGGGCATGATGCATCACAAAAGGACAAGTCACAGAGTAGTAGGGCTTGACACATCACAAAAGGACAAGTCACAGAGTAGTAGGGCATGACACATCACCGAAGTACAAACCACAGTGTAGTAGGGCATGACACATCACAGAAGTACAAGCCATAGTGTAGTAGGGCATGACACATCACAGAAGTACAAACCACAGTGTAGTAGGACACGATACACTACAGAAGTATAAGTCACAGTGTAGCAGAAAACGACACATCACAGAAGTACAAGTCATAGTATTCCAGGACATGACACATAAAAGAAGTACAAGTCACAGTGTAGTAGGGCAATACACATCACGGAAGTACAAGCCACAGTGTTCCAGGATATGACACATCACGGAAGTACAAGTCACAGTGCAGTAGGACTCGACACATTACAGAAGTATAATTCACAGTGTCCTCACGTCACTCAAGTACAAGTCACAGAGTAATAGGGCATGACACATCACAGAAGTACAAGCCACGGGAGTTCCAGGACATGACACGTCACAGAAGTACAAGTCACAGTGTAGCAGGACACGACACATCACAGAAGTATAAGCCACAGTGAAGTAGGACATGGCATATCACTGAAGTACAAGCCACAGTGAAGTAGGACATGGCACATCACAGAAGTACAAGTCCAAGCCAGAATGTAGGTGTGGCCAGTCGTCAAAGATAGTGCCCAATATGGTGTCTTAGTACAAGCAAAGACCATATAATATTATATGGTCTCTGGTACAAGACGGTGCTACTTCATAAAATGTGCTCCTTGTAGCTTCCGTGAACTACCATACGGGTTTTGGTTATATTGTACTAAAAGCAGTCCAGTATCAGCTATAAAAGGAGAAGGCAACGATATTAACAATCACCGTTCCGCCGATGGTGCGTGGAATGAGAGAGCACTTACCTGACTGCATTTCCCTTACACCCGACAACAGCATACCTACATGTACGCCACTGTATCAGTGCACGTAGTCTGCTGTGTGTATGTATGTAGTTACTGACCTTCAGACGGACTCCCTCGGAATCAAATGTCACGTTTAAAGAAACATTCCCGATTTCACTGTTGAACGAGCCTGTCTCCCACATTGGTGGGGTAAAACTACATTACGTCCTGACACTCAGCCAGTGGTGGTGTTAGGTTTCATGTTAGATAACGTGTTCTGTTCTCAGCTGCCTGTCGCTTCCTGTACCAGCATCCCTGTAGCGCCCACTAACATATCGCATCTAACAGAGCGTAATAAGCATGAGTGGTAGGTTACATCGCTGACCATGTCGAGTGAAGACATGTGCCGACAATACACACACACGCTCACTTGACATGTTGTTACTTCCCACATCCCAACGACAAATGCACCTCCACTGTGGCCCTAAATCAAGATTGCCACTGATCATTATCAAGTGTGTCCAGGACAGCTATATATCGGCGTCCTACCACTACCGCCATATGTCACACACAGCATAATCCACAGGGCAGTCCGTGGGGCTGGACACAGTTCGGAGTTACTAGTACTGTCACATAAGTTCGGAGTTCGTCCGTTACTATTGTGACTGGCACTTCTGTCATGTACACTTGTACTTCTATCATGTACACTTGTGCTTCTGTCATGCGACTTCTACTTCTGTCATCAGACTTCTGTAATGTGACTTGTATTTCTGTAATGTTACTTGTACTTCTGTCATGTGACTTGTACTTCTGTCATGTGATTTGTACTTCTGTTATGTGACTTGTATTTCTGTACTGTGACTTGTACTTCTGTACTGTGACTTGTACTTCTGTCATATGACTTGTATTTCTGTATTGTGCCTTGCACATCTGTAGCATGGCTCTACCACTGCAATGTCACGTCTGTTACTATACTGTGACCTATACCTCTGTACAAACACCAACTATCAAACTATATACTAGTATGTATGTACAATTTCTATTTCTAAGAGTGCAGTGAATAAACTGTTATCGGGACAGCCATGAATTCCAGTTTATTCAAACGGTTCCAATCCTATTCCACCTTTGCGGAACATACCCGCTCAAGAAAAAATGTCATCTATTAGTTGCATTCACAAAAATGGATGGAAGACTTAAGCGATTAGACACATGTGGTAAAAGAACACTAGTGAGCTGTAGCGGCTCGTGTGATAGAGACAGACACTGCTAACTTATACTTAACACACTAATATAAGTGTATATGTGAATAGAAGAAATTCGTTTGTTTTGCGTTATGCAATGTTCATGGTAGTGTGAAGCCAGTTGGATGGACGTGGAAACAGGTTTGGCATCCATCATCCTTTGCCCACAAAAGGCCGTCTAACACACAGGCTATAAACACAGCAGTGACATGGTATACACAGGTGATACCTCTGTCACATGACGATATAAGGTACCCTGAAATATGGCACCATTAATACACTCATTAAGATCTTCCTATTTGTTGGATCTGTTATGCTGCAGGAGTATTAGACACATTGCCTTCAATACATCGTATGTATACTAACTCCAATAGACAAGACCAATACATTGTCAGTAAAATATATGCGACGAAAAACGTCTCCTCAAGCAGAGGGAGTCTTTCTCGCAGTGTCTACTGTACCATTCCGACCGCATCATAAGGAGCTGTTTACGAATACACTCTGTTTAATGATAAAGTAGACACTAGCCAATCAATAGCACGCACTTCTGTGCCAGCCTAGTCTAGTGAGAGCGAGGACATACAATCTTCCCGATTCTGTGTTAGTATGTGTTATCACAAGAAGAACTGTACTAAACTATGATGTCTTTAACAGTAGCACTGGTGGAGTCCTGGGTCATGTGATGCTATATAATTATACGATTCTAACAGTCGGTGGGAGTGTCAGTTACTAGACACAGTTGTTACACGTTGTTACAAACCGACTTGCTGACGGTCGGTGGGAGAGTCAGTAACTAGACACAATTGTTACACGTTGTTACAAACAGACTTGCTGACGGTCGGTGGGAGTGTAAGTAACTAGATACACAGTTGTTACACGTTGTTACAAACAGACTTGCTGACGGTCGGTGGTAGCGTCAGTAACTAGACACACAGTTGTTACACGTTGTTACAAACAGACTTGCTGACGGTCGGTGGGAGTGTCAGTAACTAGACACACAGTTGTTACACGTTGTTACAAAAAGACTTGCTGACGGTCGGTGGGAGCGTCAGTAACTAGACACACAGTTGTTACACGTTGTTACAAACAGACTTGCTGACGGTCGATGGGAGTGTCAATAACATATAGTCAGTGACGATATGCAGTCACAACACACGGTACCGTGTAGTGTGCTCGTGTACTCTACGTTATTCCATGTGGTGCCCTCCGTGTGTGGTTTCCAGCAGGCACTGTCAGCTGCTTTAAGTACTATCTACGTGATATATGTTATGTTAGGAACAATACACATTGTGCATGAAGCTCTTTGTGTGGTATTCTGTTCTTGGGTGTTTGTTATATAACCCCGCACTCAGCAATATGCCAGTTATATGGCGGCGGTCTGTAGAACATACAGTCTGGCATAGGCAATCATAGACACCATGACCAACAGCATGAGCATCTTATTTAAGTGAGTGCGGTACTCAGTTTCTACTTTTTCTTGCAATGGCATTTCACGTAGGTCCTTAGAGCAGACATACCAGCTCCAAATGTCTTAAATATACATGGGCTGAAAACCTGCATGGGTAAATTTACCCTGATATTCAAATCTTCAATGTTATTCACGTCAACCTAGCCCTATATCTTCATATATCTGTAAGAAAACGGTTTACGTAAGCAAGAACGTTATGCTATAAAACCGAGAAGATTGAAAATGCATGTGTCGGTACCGCTGACATCGCTCAGTTGGATAGCCACGGGAGACTATCAGATGTCTACTCCACAGCCGAGCGGAGTCTACATAACATCTTCTACTGATGATGGATGCAGTCACTTGTTTGCAACTGACAATGAACGGGAGATGTTCTTTTAGGCCTAGTGTTTTGTGTTTTATCAGATTCCCCAGACAGTACAAGCATTACGAATGGCATGGTTGTTCCAATTCGTTTGTACAAAACGTGATATTCAAACAAATCATTGACAGAAGGACGTCACGACGTGACTGTAAATGTAGAAACACACCAAGATTCGAATGACACATTTTCCAATTTCATAACAGAACAAATATGAGCACTGACATAGAATGTTCAGAAACAAAATAGTTCAGCTTTCCTAAAGTTGATGTATTGTTCACATTATTGCCACCGACATTTTTATCTTAAAAGTGACAGCCTCTGAAGCAGTAAGAGACAGCAGGACTTGAAAGATTATGTTCTGCTCTTATTGTATCAGAGGGTACACATAAGTGAATAGGTGTTAGTGCCCTCGTGTAAATAACACAACGGCAGACCAAGCACAAGCGTTGATGTCAGCGGGGTAGTGCATGAAAACAGTGACAATGATGATACCACAACTATGAAGACACGGCGCTCCAGGAAAAACACCTGTCTATTACCCAGCATCAAACACACATACTTACACTTCAGTAGCTCGGTCCACAACATACTCAAAACCATTGTGATCTGTACCTTCTACACCCTCCCTTTCCACATACTACAGACATATACACCCTTCCAACACGAGCAAAACCTTACCAACTGCCTACTGTGCTTACTAGCCCAGGCCAAAGTCATATCTCGTGCAGCATATTGCGTGTTACAAGGAACAGCCTATTGTGTAACCTCGTGAAGTCTGTAGCCTATTACCTAGCACAGCCTACTGTGTAACCTCGTGAAGTCTGTAGCCTATTACCTATCACAGCCTAGTGTGTAACCTCGTGAAGTCTGTAGCCTATTACCTAGCACAGCCTACTGTGTAACCTCGTGCAGTCTGTAGCCTATTACCTAGCACAGCCTAGTGTGTAACCTCGTGAAGTCTGTAGCCTATTACCTAGCACAGCCTAGTGTGTAACCTCGTGAAGCCTGTAGCCTATTACCTAGCACAGCCTAGTGTGTAACCTCGTGAAGTCTGTAGCCTATTTCCTATCACAGCCTAGTGTGTAACCTCTTGAAGTCTGTAGCCTATTACCTAGCACAGCCTACTGTGTAACCTCGTGCAGTCTGTAGCCTATTACCTAGCACAGCCTACTGTGTAACCTCGTGCAGCCTGTAGCCTATTACCTAGCACAGCCTACTGTGTAACCTCGTGCAGCCTGTAGCCTATTACCTATCACAGCCTACTGTGTAACCTCGTGAAGTCTGTAGCCTATCACCTAGCACAGCCTACTGTGTAACCTCGTGCAGTCTGTAACCTATTACCTAGCACAGCCTACTGTGTAACCTCGTGCAGTCTGTAGCCTATTATGTAGCCAGACATAAGTAGGCGGTACTAGTTGAAGGGCAACTGATAATTCCAAGAATGAAATACACTCTTCCACACGCTGATCCATTCCTGTTGAAAGTATAAAGATGACACGTAAATACCACCATGAGTCCACGTGGGTTTGAGGGCTATAGAAACAATGCGCCCTTCACACCACCAGTACGTGGCAAAAGCAGGGTCAGGTTGCGCAGCTTACATTTTATCTTATATGATGATACGACTGTTTATTAAACATTACTGAAGTATGTAATTCAGTTATATAAGACAGTAAGATCATAAAATGGATATATTGAGTGCGTGTAGTGATTAAACGTATTTTTTCATCCTAACACCCACTAAACCGTTTTGACCGGTGGAAAGCACCGGTACATACAACAGAATACTTCCTGGCTTAGCTCACGTGTTTTAGGGGGGCAGTTGGGTAGCCTAGTGGTTAAGGCGTTCGTTCGTCACGCCGAAGACCTGCGTTCGATTCCCCAAATGGGCACAATGTGTGAAGCCCATTTCTGGTGTCCCCCGCCCCCGTTATATTGCTCGAATATTGCTAAAAGAGGCGTAAAACCCAACTCACTCACGTGATTTTGGCGCCTGTAGTAAGGGGACTTTTGTATTTTCGTTTCTGCAAACTTTGGCATTGATATCACACACACTCTGTCATATTTCTGTAAAGACGCTACGCCTGAAAACAGGAACATGAAGTCTCCAATACCTGTCGACAGCATTATGCGTTCCTGTAAGCTGCATTGAAGGAACTGAAGTAGCTTTTACACATGCAGCAGATTATCACATATACGGTACGTGTTTCGTTTAAAGCTTCACGGTCATGCAAGAAACCATCGTCAGACTAGAGGTGCAGGCCTGTCAGAGGTTTCACGAATGAAACTGACTGTTGAATGGGGGAAAATTTAAATGACATAGTTTACGGTTCCTTATCGTGTACACTTGTAGTGCTGCTTTTCCGATAGGATGTGATGGTGCATGAACAGGGGTTCAGTGTTTCATATCATTACGTATACATGACATAATCTGACCACCTCCATACTACACGCTCCGATATGACGCAGCCCTGTTTTGGGTTATCAGGGGATTGAGGCCGTGTTGCCGTGTATGAATCCAGCTGATGAGTTTGCCTATCTTCTACACCTGTTAAGTGTAGTTTAACGCTTATGATGAGGTCAGCGTGACCCAGTCATTAAGAGTATGAAGAGGCATCCTCGTGCTGTTGCAACAGTGTACTGATGGTTAGTACGAGTCTAGTCTAATCTGGAGCATTTAGTACATCCCCACTACCCAGAATTATCTCCAAGTGTTACACAAGGCTAACTTCATCATGCCCTTGCTTTACCAGCAGCCCCAGTGTGTCCAAACTACCACTTAGATCGATCTCACAATGTGTGACCAGGATACCCTTGCTTTACCAGCAGCCCCAGTGTGTCCAAACTACCACTTAGATCGATCTCACAATGTGTGACCAGGATACCCTTGCTTTACCAGCAGCCCCAGTGTGTCCAAACTACCACTTAGATCGATCTCACAATGTGTGACCAGGATACCCTTGCTTTACCAGCAGCCCCAGTGTGTCCAAACTACCACTTAGATCGATCTCACAATGTGTGACCAGGATACCCTTGCTTTACCAGCAGCCCCAGTGTGTCCAAACTACCACTTAGATCGATCTCACAATGTGTGACCAGGATACCCTTGCTTTTCCAGCAGCCCCAGTGTGTCCAAACTACCACTTAGATCGATCTCACAATGTGACCAGGATACCCTTGCTTTACCAGCAGCCCCAGTGTGTCCAAACTACCACTTAGATCGATCTCACGATGTGTGACCAGGATACCCTTGCTTTACCAGCAGCCCCAGTGTGTCCAAACTACCACTTAGATCGATCTCACAATGTGTGACCAGGATACCCTTGCTCCTCAAGCAGCCCCAGTGTGTCCAAACTACCACTTAGATCGATCTCACAATGTGTGACCAGGATACCCTTGCTTTTCCAGCAGCCCCAGTGTGTCCAAACTACCACTTAGATCGATCTCACAATGTGTGACCAGGATACCCTTGCTTTACCAGCAACCCCAGTGTGTCCAAACTACCACTTAGATCGATCTCACGATGTGTGACCAGGATATCCTTGCTTTTCCAGCAGCCCCAGTGTGTCCAAACTACCACTTAGATCGATCTCACAATGTGTGACCAGGATACCCTTGCTTTTCCAGCAGCCCCAGTGTGTCCAAACTACCACTTAGATTGATCTCACAATGTGTGACCAGGATACCCTTTGCTTTACCAGCAGCCCCAGTGTGTCCAAACTACCACTTAGATTGATCTCACAATGTGTGACCAGGATACCCTTGCTTCTTCTCCAGCAGCCCAAGTGTGTCCAAACTACCACTTAGATCGATCTCACAATGTGTGACCAGGATACCCTTGCTTTACCAGCAGCCCCAGTGTGTCCAAACTACCACTTAGATTGATCTCACAATGTGTGACCAGGATACCCTTGTTTCTTCTCCAGCAGCCCCAGTGTGTCCAAACTACCACTTAGATTGATCTCACAATGTGTGACCAGGGTACCCTTGCTCCTCCAGCAGCCCCTGTGTGTCCAAACTACCACTTAGATCGGTGTCACGATGTGTGACCAGGGTACCCTTGCTTTACCAGCAGCCCCTGTGTGTCCAAACTACCACTTAGATCGGTCTCACAATGTGTGAATAGGGTACCCTTGTTCCTCCAGCAACCCCTGTGTGTTCAAACTACCACTTAGATCGATCTCACAATGTGTGACCAGGACACCATTGTTCCTCCAGCAACCCAGTGTGTCCAAACTACCACTTATATCGGTCTCACAATATGTGACCAGGATACCCTTGCTCCGCCCTTAGACGCCATGTTTGCTTCAGAAACTTTGAACAGTCAAAACCATTGCACCCTTCTCATTTATAAATTACAATCTATTTCTTACGATCTAAAAAATGTCTTGAATAAATACAAATTAAACGAAATGGATGTTTGGGTTATATTTACCTGCCAAGACACCTGGTTAACGTCAATCAAACACTCCGAAAATATTTCGAAAGCTGCAGATATATTTTTTAAATTGTTTGTGTTTCGTGTAAACCCTTTTTATCTTTTTTATAAGTTCATGCCTCAGTATTAACTGATAATCTAGACATTCAAACACGCTCCCTATAGATATACAGACGCCAATGTTCCGTCAATCAAAGATTCACAAACAATTCTGAAACGAACAATTAATTGTCCTCATTAATATTCATCGTATGAAACATTCAATTAATTTTTTTTCAAATAGTATGGTTATATAGGAATTGAAATATTTGTTGTAATTCCTGTTTGCAATTCCGTATAGAAGATGAAAACAACTATATAAAAGGAAAAAAGAATTCGTACGCGACGGTTGTCAAATTCTGTAGCCAGTCAAACATGTTCTCAAAACGACTTATCATAGCATCCAGTAGATTACTGTAGTACACATGGTGTAATGCATTCCGAGAACTTATGTTTTATCACATCCTAATTATACAACACCACTGGAACTGTAAACTACAGCATATAATGAGTGTCCGTGTACGTATCCACCTTAACATTAAAGAAAATACCAGATACCACAATGACACTGATTTTGGAAAAAGAACTTTGCTGTTTCAAGGATTGTATTGAATATACCAAAACCAGTGAAGTCCGTAATGAATCTGACAATCTCCGTTAGAGAATCGCTATCATTGTAGCCTATACATAATTACGCCATGATTATGCTTGCAGGTATATTCTAAATATGGATTCTAAATATTCCGTACTTCCGCATTTTCCGCAAGACAATGTCTAGCATTAATATCCACATATCCGAATGAGCATTGGTGTCCCAATAAATAGGGCCATAACCTAAGTCGACTGTGTAATTTGGCAAATGAATTCTACAAGTAACTGTCAAAAATTTAGGATGGAGTACATACATCAACATAGTGCAGAAAACGAGTTTTTACAAAATTGTCTGCTGTTTAGCATTGCCTAACATTATGGTATATTATTGCAAGGAAAAGAGAATTTCATCTGATGCATATTAGGTATCGAGTTTTATTCAGCTTCAAAGACAAGGTTGAAGAACAGATAAATGTGTGTATTTGCTATCAAAACCAATGACGAAACTGTGGTCAAATCTTGAATTTACCATTTTAGCAGGCCTTGGAAGACATGACCAGGAACTGAAGACATTCCTTGGTGCCATGACGTGATAAGGAACACCAGACACCACTTGCTGCCATGGCGTGATCAGGAACACAAGACATCACTTGGTGCCATGGCGTGGTCAGGAACACCAGACACCACTTGGTTCCATGACGTGATCAGGAACACAAGACATCACTTGGTTCCATGACGTGATCAGGAACTGAAGACACCACTTGCTGCCATGGCGTGATCAGGAACACAAGACATCACTTGGTTCCATGACGTGATCAGGAACACCAGACACCACTTGGTCCCATGACGTGGTCAGGAACACCAGACACCACTTGCTGCCATGGCGTGATCAGGAACACAAGACATCACTTGGTTCCATGACGTGATCAGGAACACAAGACATCACTTGGTTCCATGACGTGATCAGGAACACCAGACACCACTTGGTCCCATGACGTGGTCAGGAACACCAGACACCACTTGGTGCCATGACGTGGTCAGGAACACCAGACACCACTTGGTGCCATGGCGTGGTCAGGAACACCAGACACCACTTGGTGCCATGACATGGTCAGGAACACAAGACACCACTTGGTGCCATGGCGTGGTCAGGAACACAAGACACCACTTGGTGCATTGACGTGGTCAGGAACACCAGACGCCACTTGGTGCCATGACGTGCAGGAACTCAATAGAATCCTCCCAATGAGCAATAACATTGCTGTACTTCATGAAACAGATCTTGAATGTAGACTTACTGCTAGATATTATTTCATGTATGAATGTCCAACTACGGCAAAGCGTATCTTATAACCATTTTTTGGAATATATAGAGATGACTGTTACAGAATTGACGTGATCTGCTTCCCATATATGACTTAGTGTATATCCCGAGGTGACTCAACATTATATCTTCTTCGTTAACTTGTGTTCTATGTGTTTACTAAATGTCGTCGTGAATTTATGAGTACTCATAAAATAAACATGGAGAATCCTAGCCCCTCTGGACAAAATTTATCGATAATATATGTGGTGGTTTCCCCCTCCCAGCGTGGACTAGCCTGTGTCTGGAGCCTGGGCATCTCTGGTGTCACGTTAGTTGATGCATCTTTTAAAGAGAGAGTGTAGTCATACGAAGCTAGTGGACAGGACTTTACACGAAGACACTTTTAAACTTGAACTAATGACATTGGTTGAATCATTCATATTTAATGGATCTGTTAAAGTACAAGCAGAAAACTTGCTGTAAGGGAAGCAGGCGCAGCTCCCATTTGTAACTGACTAGCTACGCCTTAAGTACCTGCAGGTCAGCTCCTGAACTCTGGGAACTAATGGCCCCGCAACACATGAACAGGGATAACTTCCATACCAGGTAGCATTTGGAAACATGCCCAGATCTAATGTATCACTTCGCGAATTAATTATTTTTCGATAATGCTATGTTTATCCCGATCTCTGGAAACAAAGACACTCCACAGGATGCGAAACACCAACCCAAAATGTATATGACAACAATTAAAACGGCAAATTCAATACACATATTTTTAACAGCCTTGAGAAATACATGTAGGCTTAACCACATGGGTAGTTTAATAAATACACACTGCGCATTACTAATAATTAGTCAAGGATATATATATTATCAGCGGAGTTTGACATGTTTAAATTCAACTATATTTCCTGTGCTGTGTTTTTCTGGCTCGATCAACTGATTCATAATAAACGAAAATGAACATGTTCCACAATGATTTGTTTTCCGGGGACTGCGTCTGCACAGCTCCTCAATCGTCCGTCCCAGCTGAGATGTACATTCTGCAGGGACGTGGAAGTGTGTGAGTCTTAAAGCCGTAATTGGATTAATAGACTACTTTGCAGCAGAACATAGCTATCGATTGCGAATATCTATAATGATCGTTTGAGTCCAGGCCATTATATAGTGCCTTTGTAAATAGAACTGAACTTAATCAACCTTTCATCAAAGGCCCTTGATTTCACGTTTCTTACTTCAATAGACGAACCGCTAATTATGCACACTGGATGCTCGGGTCTACTTTCTACAGCCAATATTTCCATTGAATTCCCCCCTGCAAATCTCTTAGGATTAATTTCGAGGTCGTTAATTAATTTCCCCACTTCATGGTGATTTCAGGATAAATACAGAACGTTTCCTAACATTCTGTTTCTGAGTTCTCCCTTGTAGATGAACAAGCAATAGATATCAATATCTCCGCAAGACGTGAATTAGTCCACCGTGAATACTGTGGAATGAGATGCTGACTTAAAATCACGATAACACCCACAGTTTCACAAAATACACTTACAAAACTAAATTTCTAAGAACAAGTTCGATTTTGCAATGATGCAGCGAGGTTTTATTAAACATTTGGTAACTACGGAATCATTCTAACTAATAGATATGGCATTGTAAGGTTGAAAATATCCATCCAAACAAAATACAGAGCTTCTGGTAGACAATCCTTATTGTACGTGCAAACAGGAAGCATTCCATTTAAAAGGAAACCTGCGTCAAGATAGGGCAATATATGTCAACTATACCTGCAAACCAATTAGCTAGTACATACATGCAACCAAGATTAACTGATTTACATGCACATAAGTGAGTGAGCGTGGTTTGACGCTGTTCAAGCATTATCATGGCGGGGGACATCCAAAATACCTCCAGCACTGTACCCGGGGCTTCCGCACTGCTGTGCTACCTACCATCCCTACATGCATGTTTTATCATTGTTACACTGATATGAGTGAATGAGTGAGTTTTGTTTTACGCCGCTTTTAGCAATGTTCCAGCAATATCTCGGCGGGGAACACCAGAAATGGGCTTCACTCATTGTACCCATGTGGGAATCGAACCCGGGTCTTCGGCGTGACGAGCGAACGCTATAACCACTAGGCTACCCCACCGCCCCTACACAGATATGAGGATAAACACTACCACACATTGAGATGACGTTTCTATACTTATAATTATTATAATAACATTCAAATAGCTTATGCGATGATTTATTTATAAGGCTATTACATTGGAAAGTTGGTCCCAGCACCGCTTGTTGGTTTGTTGTAATATTACAACTCCTCTGGGCCAGACAAACCATGCTTTGATTTTACAAGGAACGTCACTGTGAACAGGTGAGCAAAGTTGGTCTACAGTGAAACATCATTGTTGATCTTGGGAACAAGAGGTTACCCGAGGTTGAACGCTGAATAATTTAAGACCCTTCTTCGTAAAACAAGTACAGCACATCGCCCGGTATCTGTGAGATGATTTATTGTAACAGTTCATCGACTAAATCTTTTAGGGCAACATGTGGTTTAGATTGATACTTTCTTAGGGTCTAATGATACAGCCTTATCAAACGCTTATGTGCAGCTGAAGTTATGTTCTGTCCACACAACAGACTCACTTTGCTAGCTTCCTCTGACCACGATCTTAAAACGTGCAATCGTTTCAAGAGACCACTCTCTCTTTGAAGTGACTCATGCATAACGAGTACATCTGAGGTAATTATGTTCAACAGACACGTTGTTTCATAAATGTGAGTAAATACATATATACCTAATGTTACCGAGACCCGTCCCCTAAGAGTGAGTTTACACCTCTTACTACAAGCTGGTGTTGCTGTCAGCCCATGTGTCTCTTGAGACACCCGGAGATGTCAGGATGCCACGGGAGGGAGCGGGGATTGACATCAAGGGCAGGAAGCAATTATTATGCTTGTCAAATGTAGCCACACCAACAACTCAGTTATTGGGTATTGAACCTTTCATAAAGGCACAAACTGAATTTGTGAAGAAGGGATATCATGAAATCGGTGCCTTCCAAAGGGACACCAACTGTAGTCGAGTAATTGTATCAACTGGATAGAACCAGCCTTGTGGACACGATTTAATGTGATGCATTGTTTATATCACGCAAGCGTGTTCTTGTAAGAAAAATATGTGTCATGATTTAACTATTTATAAGCTACTCATTCGTCATGTTATATATCTTCAAAGGGCAATTAAAAATGAAGACCATTTCAGAGATAAGGTGACCAATATACTTCTATATCAAGACATAAATCGCACACATACTAAATGTACGAGGCCTGCACGCATTACTGGGCTGTTCATCATTTACTAATATTCCTCATATATTGATGTATGACACTTTCATAGATAGAGACGCGATTGGTTGTTCTTCCATCCTTGACGAGACTATATTACCATCTGTGTCCCCTGAATACTAATTAGATCGACAGAGAAGCTTTAAACGTTTAGCTACACAGCGTGCGACCTTACCATATGTGCAATAGTTTTAAGTACATTTAATTCATAGTTGTGAAATGTGATACGTGCACTCCACGTTATGACGTTAGGGCCAGTATCAGTTAACTACTGGGTATCGTGTGATGCATACATCACTGCATACAGGAGAACCTATTAACATACACGTCATTTAGGGTTTACATGTTTAGAATGCATCTCGCATGAACACATATAGACTTACGTTGTTGAATCACTTGGTTCCTATTCGTTATAAACAACCATCACGGTGGTTAGAGTTCCCGGCAAATGATACTGTACATATTCAGTTGTGATTTTGAGGAGGAAACCAGCATATATGTTGTAAAGTCCTGAAAAGTGACACACCCATACAAGCGCAGAAGATGAGAACAATGTTAAAAAATAATGATACAGCCAGATAGTGACTGACGCTTACACGACCCCAACACGTGAACGGGCGTCATGCGCCTTCCCATGGGAATACAGCTCGCTCAACGCTGTCTGGGTTAAAACGTTTCTATTAAAACATTCATCGAGACACTTTGAAAGACAAGTAACATTGAACATCTAGTAATATTTGATTGTGGCTTTACTTGTAAAGGCCACAGATCAATGGCATTTGTAAAGTCCAATACAAAGGAGCTTGTTTGCCACTCACACCGATTGTTAGTTCAGCCGGAAGGATGTCGTGTGAACGACATTTAGTAAATGCATTAAATAATGCTAAAGGTGTAGGCTTCAAACAATTGGAACGAACTGTGAATGATATGACATTTTCTTGGTGCAAAACGTTTAAGTAACACTATTACACATTGCTACACGTCGCAAAGAGTGTCGTTATTCCAATATGTTACAAACACGTTGCTTTAGAACTACCACGTCCTCCCGAAAGTGAAATAACTGATCGATATTGTACTGTGTGTACTCGTGAACTTGGCCTCTTCCGCGTTTCTTAAGAATGAGATTATTTGGCCGTTTGATCAATCAATAAGGACTATCTACTCATGATGGTTACTTCCTTCTATAAAGTCTACTCTTACCTGAATCCTCCAGCTGTTGATTGTACAGAGATTCACAGACCAGTACCAATCTGATGCTGATTTGCCAGTTACGAGTATCCGCCAGGAGCATCACCATTGAGTCGCGTTACTGAACCGTGTTGTTTGCTGTCAATCACTAACGAGGGTGGAGAGTTAAAAGACCTTGTGGTTGCCAATTCCTCCGTGGTGATTGGATCGGACACGTAGCAAATATATAAGGTGTGTGTTTGAGTGGAGGCATTTGTGTCGTGATGTTAAATGTTTCCAGAGAGAATGCTCGATATGACGAAACATGGCTGTGTAATGCAGCATTTTGTATGATATCGTTTCTGATTTCAGTAGGAATCGTATCACTTAAACAACTAATACACCACGTGTTTGCACAAATATTCAGAATAATGTTGGATGTAAACTTTCATGCAGGGGTTAATTGAAAGGACAGGAAACTGCTGAAGTGCATTTAACCAACTCATACCAACGACATGTGTGAATGCTCACCAATTTATGGATTTGAATACAGCCTTGTGATGTGCTGGCTGTTCTTGAAATCTATACTTTTATCACCATAGTATCTAATGACACGGGTCAGGTGTGAGGTGTGAGATGTCGCTGTCCAGAGTATTTATATTTCATGGTATGTCACCATCATACCCACGGGTTTCACCAAGTTAGTTGAGGGACATGAATCTGCAGGCTGAATGCAACACGATATACTAAGAGCTGGACATGATTTGAAGAACCACGTCAGATATTAGGTCTCTACATTCAATGCAGATAGAGAAGTATGTCATCTTAAAGCTTCATCTTCAAAATTCTCACTGCAAATGCCGCAGTCACAAAACAGTCAATATAAACCAAGGTACGAAAAGAAAGTGCACACCTGGAGCTTTTGGTTATTTTAAAAAGAAAGACACTAATATTTTTAATTTTTTTTGTTGAAAGTGACAAACTATGTGTACATGTTGCCCAAATACCCCAGACATCGTACCCAATCGCGCCGTTGCCAACACCTCGCATTCCTTGACCAACTGAGACGATTCAGTCGATGTTGACGGGTTCAACATATTTACGTTGTGGTGTTTTTAAACACGATGTTGACGGGTTCATGATGTGCTCCGCCCGCATGCATCCGTCTCATCACCGTCTCACCACATGCCTTAACGCAGGTTATGGTCATCTTGCTGGGAGGTCATGACTCTCAGTCTACCAGTTCTGGCTGACGAGTCTGACGATTAGACCGATTATAATCGACTAATTAAAATATGCTTTATACTGTTGGTGAAAATAAGCAACGTGAGAATTCAAGAAAATCACGATTATATATGGACACGGGCACAACGATTCACGTTACCCAAAACATGACAAAACATGCAGGTGGTGGCGCGGTGTTGGAGCCAAGTTCTCAACAGCATGAATAATGCATTTGTTCAACGTTCTGTGAAACAACACATTAGCTTTCTTTGAAGGCTGTGTTCATTCGTTTGGGATTTCCGGGGCTATGTAGCTAATAAGCAACCTCAACCGTTGATGGGCGACATTGTGAGCCCCAAGAGGACAACAAAATATATCTGTACTTAATAACTGTATAACTTAATAACTTTCCAATGCGTCGTTTATACAGGTGAAAATGATTCCTGTACTCGGTAGATAACAATATGCGTCCCAAATGAAAACAGTTAAGGTGCTTCACGTAAAGAACAATACATTATTTATTCTGAAAGTAAATAATCTTCAAAACATATTTAGTAAGACATCTCGACTTAAACGTAGTCACAATTTGAACATGCATTTTAAAGCACGGGCGGACAGTTTGGGTGTTTCCGTGTTTGTTGGGAGAATGACAATCATGTCCGCCATATATAAATGTATTATCTGAAATCATCTGCTCACGAATACACTTTTGTAGAACCGTAAATAAGAGACCCCTTTCTCCGTCTATACGAAATCTCTGCTACAAGCATATTAATTGAGTTACAAGTCCAACCATATCATGAGCATGTGTTTGTGAAGCATTATTAAAGAATGATAGTACCAAGTGTTCGCAGAAAAGGTGAGCGCATCCTGCCAAACTGACCCAGTCCCACGGGGAGCATCTGCCCAGCGTGTGTACGCTGCTAACTAGTCTGTCTCAAGTCCCTGAACCACATTAATTTCCTTACTGCCAAGCCCTCTCTGCAGTGCTAAAGCCATAAATAAAGCAAGTCTAGATTTACTCAGGTTGAGGTCTGAATCTCTGGTCTCCCTAGGGCTCCTTTTCAATATAAATGGGCTTTTTTGTTACTATCAAAATTATATATATTCAGAGACTAAGCCTTAGTCTAGCTGCTAACAGGAATGGCGCAAACTGAAGTTGCCAAATATTGTAATGTTCATCGAATATCATAGTTGTTAAAAGCTGCAGGGAAACACTCTTGACTTGTCATAGACCGGAAGTCCACCTGTGACGTCATATCAAGGGTATCCATACCAAATGCCATATTGACTGTTCGCACAATTCCTAGGGGGCACACCATCTGGTCAAGACGTCCAGGGATACGCCCAGTGTTCTGCCAAGGTCGGCTCGCCCAGCGTGGTGTAGACAGCATCTGAGGTTCACAAGACAAGGATGGGAAAATACTTTGGGGTTCCTCTGGTTAGCTCTGATGGTCAGTTTGGGACTGGAAATGGAATAGTATGGGGAGGTATCACAAAGCACAAGATAACACAATTCATAAGTTTCATAAATTATTACGGCATCGTTTTAGATCATGTTCATCCCTTTGACAAAATGTGGAGACGTAACATCTGGTTGCAGCAGGATAATGTCCATGCATGTGCTGCAGGTGTCATCACATACAGGCATCATAACGTTACTGTGCTGCCATTGGCCTGATTTGTCTTCCTGACCTCTCTCAGGTTACATTCTGATCTTCTTCACATATCGTAATCTGCTTCACATATTGCATTACATTCTGATCTTCTTCACATATCGTAATCTGCTTCACACATTGTATTACATTCTGATCTTCTTCACATATCGTAATCTGCTTCACACATTGTATTACATTCTGATCTTCTTCACATATCGTAATCTGCTTCACACATTGTATTACATTCTGATCTTCTTCACATATCGTAATCTGCTTCACACATTGTATTACATTCTGATCTTCTTCACAATCATAATTTGCTCCACACATTGTATTACATTCAATTCTGATCTTCACATATCGTAAGTTGCTTCACACATTGCATTACATTCTGATCTTCTTCACATATCGTAAGTTGC
Organism: Haliotis rubra; assembly: GCF_003918875.1. Lineage (NCBI taxonomy): Eukaryota > Metazoa > Mollusca > Gastropoda > Lepetellida > Haliotidae > Haliotis > Haliotis rubra. The sequence continues at coordinate 73,863 of NW_025765012.1, read as the reverse complement.
TTCACACATTGCATTACATTCGGATCTTCTTCACATGTCGTAATCTGCTTCACACATTGTATTACATTCTGATCTTCTTCACATGTCGTAATCTGCTTCACACATTGTATTACATTCTGATCTTCTTCACATGTCGTAACCTGCTTCACACATTGCATTACATTCTGATCTTCTTCACATATCGTAATCTGCTTCACACATTGTATTACATTCTGATCTTCTTCACATGTCGTAATCTGCTTCACACAATGCATTACATTCTGATCTTCTTCACATATCGTAATCTGCTTCACACATTGCATTACATTCTGATCTTCTTCACATATCGTAAGTTGCTTCACACAATGCATTACATTCGGATCTTCTTCACATGTCGTAATCTGCTTCACACAATGCATTACATTCTGATCTTCTTCACATATCGTAATCTGCTTCACACAATGCATTACATTCGTATCTTCTTCACATATCGTAATCTGCTTCACACATGCATTACATTCTGATCTTCTTCACATATCGTAATCTGCTTCACACATCTCGGTCAGTTCTGATTTGCTTCCCGTGTTGTTACTAGCTTCATTGAATTCCATTAAATACGTGCTGCAAATATTTGTTCTCGCTGTACAATGCTTGTTTAAGTTAAACAGGCAAACTGCATGGTTTGAATTCGGCGTTTATAAAATGCATTTCTCTATTTTTTAAAAGAGTTACCCGATTAATTTATAGCAGATGTCAATTTTGAATTGACATCCGACAGACGTGAGCGATACCATGTTTGTGAACACGGTATGTACTAGCTCTTTGGCCTTTCCGTATTTATTGGTAAATTACCCAGACGGACACTTTGTATATCCGTACAGTACGCAGACGGACACTTTGTATATCTGTAAATTACCCAGACGGACGCTTTATATATCCGTAAATTACCCAGACGGACACTTTGTATATCCGTAAATTACCCAGACGGACGCTTTATATATCCGTAAATTACCCAGACGGACACTTTGTATATCCGTAAATTAACCAGACAGATACCATATTATTCGTAAATTACCCAGACAGACACTTTGTATATCCGTAAATTAACCAGACAGATACCATATTATCCGTAAATTACCCAGACAGATACCGCATTGTCCTTCAACGAGTAAAATGATAGTATATTGGTTAAGACGCTACATCTTGACATTGTAGCTGGGCCATTGACCACCATAACAACACTACGACAACTTGGGTCTTTGTGCGTTATCAATATAGAAAACATACGTTTGTGAATATACTAATATTAGAAAATGTACATATAAGACAAAGAGTATTGTGAATTTCAAAGGATTTTGCTAAAATTGTAATGTTTGTAATGTTGCTCATAATCAGCATAGCATAGAAACCAGACAGTCATCGATTATTTGCCGTAATTAACAGATTCACGACTCCAGTTTAAGGGCATCGGAATGAGATATAAAACAACACACTGTAAGACAAAGGATCGTTTAAAGTTCCATGTATATAGTTACCACCTAAGCGAGCGAAACTGGCCCTAATCCTACCTTTAACCGATGTGGCCAACGCCTCAGATGTACGGCTGCTTCGTGCGTGTGTTGAGACAGCTGTACACTGCTCCAGTATTGACGACCAGTAGGTGCACTTCTCTGCAACCTCATAACGCTCTGCTATTATCAGCACTTGGAAGATGTGCAGAGACTTGATTAGATAGTATGCGAGCCTAGGAGCGTGTGGGTTCCTTAGAACAGGTAGCAATTGCGCATCGAATGAAGAAATCGATTTTACATGACATGAACAATTATTTGTTTTTCTCGCACACTGCATTGGCATGAGTATAGTTCACGTAACGGATCTCAGCGCGGCATCGATTTTAAGAGGTATAACGTGACAAGCACAGGAATTATACAACGTGTATTGTATACAAGCAGATTCAGAATGCATCTGTTCATTGGTTGTTACATTTTAATTCTGCCTGTTTTCGCTGGCAAGCCAGTGTTGATGTTCGTCTTGAACAATGCCGTGTCTTTGGGGATAAAGTTCAGCAGTTTCGTCTTGTATAAATGTAGCCGAGAGATCCATACACTTTATCCACTACATGGGCGGGTTATGAGATCAGGTAATACTCATCTCTGGTCATATAGAGCAAGGCGTCATAGACGGGCCTAAGGACTCACAACAGCGATGTGTGTCACAACATGCTGGACCTTTCCTTTAATGTTTGTCTGTGCCCTGGCTGACAGACACAGTCGAGTATTCGTAATGGAGAAGGGGCAGTGTGTGTGCATTTATGTACGCATAAAACAGCTCTCTGATAAAAAAGAAAGCTTGACTGTGAAAAGAAAAGAAAACAAATATATCTCATATTATATATGATGGAATCATAACATTTCTCAGCGTGAGTGGCAGAAATACTCATCATCATTTTAAAAGCCAGTTTTAAACTCTCTGATTACATGTTTAACGAGAATATACTGGCATACATCAATCCAGTTGGCTAGCCTTAGCAGTTCTTTTCACAGTTGGATTTATACTTTACGTTTTCCCTCATACGTCAATATTAATATTTTGTTGTAAGAAGTAACTGTGAATTAAAATATCGTAGGTACAAATGGTTTCTATGTTTATAAAAGTCATTTCCGGCAATAGATTAGTTCAACACATGTAGCGTTCGTATAGTAACTTTTATAATGTTATATTTGAAGAGTATCATACGCAAAGATTTATGTTTGCGTACAAGTGTTGTTTGGGAATACCACCTGGTGTACCTGCCATGGTGTGACTAGTCTGGATACACTGGCGTGCACCTTCAACCCTCAGTTTACACACTCCTGGAGCAAGCTGGAGGGTGGAACTCCATACAGACGGGCAGTTTGGCAACTTGAAAGGATTGTAGGTGGAATGTTTACCTGAGCAAGTTGAAGCATCACCAGAATTCTAATGTTTTCCTCTTTGTTGAGAATTCTTCATTACACGTGTAAGTAAATATTTATGATTCCTTGAGGTGGGTTGCTACTGAAATTAAATGGCGTTTCCCTTGCCGTTTTCACAAGTTTGTTTCTCTTGATTTCACATCTGTAAATATATAACGGCATGACATTCTTCAGCAAATCCGCTCAACAGAAATATTTATGTGTTAATCCCAGGATAGCCAACACTATTAAACCTTACATGCCAGAACATGACACCCGAAATGGCACTCATTTAATCCAATGTCGGTGTGACATTTAAACACGGGTCAGGGTGACAAAATCAGTGTATACCAAGATAATGTACGTACATAAAGTACGTGTGTTTCCAAGATAATGTACGTACATAAAGTACGTGTGTTTCCAAGATAATGTACGTACATAACGTACGTGTGTTTCCAAGATGATGTACGTACATAAAGTACGTGTGTTTCGAAGGTAATGTACGTACATAACGTACGTGTGTTTCCAAGATGATGTACGTACATAAAGTACGTGTGTTTCCAAGATAATGTACGTACATAACGTACGTGTGTTTCCAAGATAATGTACATACATAAAGTACGTGTGTTTCCAAGATAATGTACGTACATAACGTACGTGTGTTTCCAAGATAATGTACGTACATAAAGTACGTGTGTTTCCAAGATGATGTACGTACATAACGTACGTGTGTTTCCAAGATGATGTACGTACATAACGTACGTGTGTTTCCAAGATAATGTACGTACACAAAGTACGTGTGTTTCCAAGATGATGTACGTACATAAAGTACGTGTGTTTCCAAGATAATGTACGTACATAAAGTACGTGTGTTTCCAAGATGATGTACGTACATAACGTACGTGTGTTTCCAAGATACCTTCCCAAATGAGACAACGTTGTATTGTCAATGTACTATTTGTCAGGATCCACTCAATCCGGCAAGTTGTTTCTAATAATTCTCAGTACCTAGAAGTACATGAGACATGTGCAATGTTTCATGTGCTTTGCAAGGTTTTGACCTTACAAATGTCAATTATCCTTTCATCTCGTGCACAGAACCAATGGATGCGTATTTGTTTTTAATCGCGTCAACATTTACCGGGCTTCCAGCGTTGAGCGCTGATAAGTGGTTCCGGACCACCGTATATTTGCAATAACGTTAATCTAAATCTGGTGCTGATGTATGCCCACACATGATCTGATTATTGCCACCACCAACTGTGGTGGCCATTTCGTAGTATTTATCCGGAACATCACTCATGCTTCCCATCCCTATCTCCGCCTGTCAAGGGATAGCTACCACTCTATATTGAATAGTTTATCTCATTATTGGATGATATTAGATTGTGCTGTCAGAATCCTCACACTATTTGTGATTGTTTTTCACACATGATCACTAATTGTGACTTCAGTCTAAATACAAACAGCGTGTTGATGGTCCAGGGGGCGCAGCTATAGACAGTATAGACGATTAGCATAATAGGAAAAACTTTGATCTTTGATCTTATAAATAGGAATATGTCGCTACTACATGAAAGTTACATCTGCTCAAATAAATAGTTTGACCTATACTACGAGAAACGAGTTCTATATTTGAATATTAATTGCGACGTCGTTATGCTTGCTGACTTATATCCCAACTATGGTCTATATTCTGTGCTAATTTGACATTTTAACAATGGGATCAATACACATAAATAATGAGTAATAAATCAACGTCAATTATAGGTGAAATAAGATGATAATGAACTCTCTGTGTCGAGCTCTGGTGAAGACACATACTAGATCGATAATGATATAATCAATAAATAAAAACATTATGGAGACAAGTACAAAATAATCGTTGACGTTAAGTTGTATGATTCCTCGCGGGCGTGACCACTGAAGAGTTCTTCATATCGCTTTCACAGAATTTCGGAAAATCCACGAAATACTTGAATAAGCAATTATTGATTATTTGTAATGGCATGAGTGGCGCATTCCATGTATGTTCCTTAGTTGGGAACAATTACCCATGTATGTTCCAATATATAACAAGTCTTGCTTGACAACGGTACAAGAATCTGTATCGAAACGTCGCACTCACGAAAATAAAGAAGTTGTTATCCATAAAACTTGTTATATATTGTACGTCTCAACTTCTAAAATGCCACTCAAACAAGTCATGTATGTTCCTTAGTTGGGAACAATTACCCATGTATGAAGGGTTAATATGACACAATTCCCATTTAAGCAGCTGTTTCTATAGTCCTTCTTATAGTCTCTATAGTCCTTCTTATCTTTATAGGTTGCATACAAAGAATCATATTATTTCAGAATAAATGGTATTTCCACAGCATAAATGCCATTGCATATGTGCATTTGTATTGTCGCGGATAATGTTATCTAAATATAGATTTTTAGTACACAAAGTAAGACGATCTCTAAAGATAAATCGTTTGATTATGTTCTGGTTTTTGTACTGTATCATCCAACCCTGTCCCATAACGGCAACCAGCTAAGAGTGATTGGGGCTGGTAACTGATGGTGGTAGGAGACCTTGTATTTAGCTGCACGTACTTCCTCAAGTCTGCTGTTTGTTGCATTATATACGTTGAACACTCTTTTGTATTTTCGATTCTTCCTACACAATTTCCTGGCAAGATACAAAGGAGCCAAGGGGTCCTTTTTACAAAACTCTCGTATCTTGAAAAATAAAGAACAGGAAAGAAAAACGGCACAGCGACAGTAACAACGATTGACAACCTTGGTGATTCACATACGCGTCACTATTCTTAGCGCTGAGTTAGACTGACACCACATGGAGAGATAAAGTGTCAGAATCACAAACCACGTGGTGGTGGTGATGATGACGACGACGACGATGATGATGATGATGTCTAAATGATGGATACTATGTGTGTCTCGTTGGTTCCATGCCACTTTCTAGTTGAGGTGCTGGTCACGAACCTGTAGAAGGCTAAATTTACGTTGCTGAATTGTGAAATGGTCGGCGTATATAGCATCCAAACTTATTTAGGGCACAAAACCCAGGGAGTCAAAGTAAAAGTCCAAGTCTATTATTGGATGGAATGAGATTGTGCAGCTATATATTAGGTAGATCCATGACAGCTAGCTAGTTGTCCTGTAGGCGATAGCATAGAATAGAATAATATTTTAACGCCTTTTCAGGAATTTGTGTTACATCAGCAGAGCTACTGACACATCAGAGAGATACAAAACATATTTACATAAATTCATCGATTTGTTTAAAAGAGATATGGTACTTGGAATAAAGGATGTACAAGCTCTCAAAAAGAGCGGCGGCCTGAAGGGAGGAGGTTGTATTCCGAATTTAAGTAGTGAGTACGGTCAGATATAATTTTGACAGCTTGATTCACGATTTGCCGCTGATATATTGACGATAAACATTCAAATCTGACTCCAGCGATTTTACTTGCAGTGTTTACAATTTTGTCTATTTTAGATTTAAGATGAACTGAGAGAAACCCGTACCAACATTGGAAGGAAAATGTTAAAACTCTGAATAAATGGTGCGTAAAATGATGACATCACAGATGGGTTAACATTAAAAGGTCTGAGTTTACGCATGAAGGCCGCACGGAGGTGTCACAACACCATTTTCATTACCGCAGAGATATCCCCCAGTATTGTAGGAACTTCTGATGTGGCATGACACCAACAAAATAATAATTCAGTCCATTTCCACATCTCGTTGTGGAGACAAGATGGCAGCAAGTTCTCGTAGCCACGTAGGTTATTTTGCTGGGAAGGCTATTATCAGGGCTGGAAAGCGACAACCCGTTGTCATTTTATAGATCACAGCCAATCTCCGATCTCTTACCGACCACGGAAACTGCCGATAAGTCTCACGCACACTACTTGTCCTCTGTAATTGTGTTTATTGTCTCTTGATATCCCCACGCGATTCATACTTAGACTTTTAAGCCTGAGACTGACAGTCAAGGCACATCACTTGGTGTCACTGAACATTCAGGAAATATATTTGTATTACTAACTAAACGTTTAACACTTGTACAGTTATCATATACCTTCACTAAACATTCAGGAAATATATTTGTATTACTAACTAAACGTTTAACACTTGTACAGTTATCATATACCTTCACTAAACATTCAGGAAATATATTTGTATTACTAACTAAACGTTTAACACTTGTACAGTTATCATATACCTTCACTAAACATTCAGGAAATATATTTGTATTACTAACTAAACGTTTAACACTTGTACAGTTATCATATACCTTCGCTAAACATTCAGGAAATATATTTGTATTACTAACTAAACGTTTAACACTTGTACAGTTATCATATACCTTCACTAAACATTCAGGAAATATATTTGTATTACTAACTAAACGTTTAACACTTGTACAGTTATCATATACCTTCACTAAACATTCAGGAAATATATTTGTATTACTAACTAAACGTTTAACACTTGTACAGTTATCATATACCTTCACTGAACAGGCTCGAGTTAAATGTCCATGTATTTTTATGAAACATCATTTCAGCTATCAAAAACGCATGAGGAATATACAGTATGACGTGCAAGCAATGCTACATTGCCTGAATGTTTGGGATCCATCAGCTGATTGCCATCACGCAACACTTCCTGCAATAATTTGTGTTATCCCTGATTCAGATGTTCACAACATTGTCAATGATCAGTCAGGGCTTGTTCATTTGTAAACTAGAGCATACAGGTGGTACATTATACGTTACTATGTGACGAGTGCTACGTTAGTAACGATAATCTATTGAACGACGTCTCGTTGGACATTATAGGGAAATCAAACACGAGGATCAATGTACGCCTGGGGTTGTAATGTCCTATTTACAACACTGTTTTATTCAGAGTAAGATAGGCCCCCCTCCCGTTATAAACATGTGACGTGTGAAACATCAGGGTTTCGTTTATTGATTTGTGCAACAAGAAACGGTTTTTGTACAACCAGTTTACATAATTGTAATCGATCTTTGGTTTCTTTCCATATATTGAGCAGACTAAAACAGAACGGAGTAAGTGAGAGCCGTTTAGAAATAAGATTCCAGTCATGCCTTAGCGGCCGTCAGTCTAGTTTCAACTAGTTGCATGTTATGCCTCGTAACTCCTTCTGTACAATACCCCACGTGCAGCCTCAACTTGTTGGTTAGTGGTAGCTTAGGAAAAATTGTTTAATAGTTATTTTCTTTTCATTTTCTGCTGAAACGTCGAACGTATACCACAGAGAATCAAAGTAAAACACTTGGTTTGAATTATAAGAGTAAGCGTAACCAACCAAACAAAAATAACACAATGATTGTCCTGAATATTAGTTATTCACAGTTACTTAGCCATCATTTACGCGCCATAACATATGGCACACAAATATACCTGACATGTAACATTATGCTCCTGGAATCTGGTATTCATTTGTTGATAGTCATACTGTAACGCTCGTTAGGTAACCAAGGGCGAAGTGTATGCAACTCTGCAAGGAGGCTATAACGAGGGATGATAGAGGGGATCAACAAGTGGAGAATTAATGCACTTAGTTGGTCCTGGTGATTAGCGCTTGATGCTCGTCTGATAAGAGATATGCAATCAGCTATCATCTATGTAGTGGTACCCAGTAAGACCTCATTATGCAAAGACCTGGATTGACGTACGTCAGCTGTTCTACGGCTCACATCTTCTAGTTCATGGATGTTAGAGAGAACAAACCAGCAATGCATGTATCGACAATTAACATAATAGCCTTGTGTGACCTGTAATTATAATTTTTTTAGTACGAACAAATTATGGATTTTCCAACAAGGGCGATGTTTTACGAACCCGTGTCTCTGAGATTAACCCCGTGATACACGTGTCAATGGTCCACATACTACAGTTGTCAAAACCTCGTCTCTCTCCGTCCATGTGCATTCCTAATGCTTGTCCCACTTTATCCAAGTACGCATACAAACCTTGTTACTCCCTAGTCTCTTTATAACGATGTATATTCCGCATACTAACTTTGTTATTCCCTTATCTCTCTGGATCCATGTACAGTTTTCCAGAAATTATTGAGAAAATCTATGTTTCCAAATACTAATAATAGAATTTCAAAATATATCTTACATTAAGGTACTCAATATGGGAGGTAACTCTTGTAGGCTTAAGAATGAACCTTTACATCAAGAGTTATCTCCCCTGGTGTAGCAGCCGGCTTCCTTTGTGGACATTGCAGATTTAGCTGCAGAAGAGATAAGCTTGTTCTGGATGATTTTGAAAGGGGTGTGTCTATTTGCAAAAGAGTTAGCTGGTAGACATGACATTCCTCTGTCTACGGTTTACAGAACTTTGAAGAATATTCAGTCAGGAGTTGGGACTGAGTGCACGACAAGGGCATGGAAGCCAAGGTAAATGTACGCAAGGGGTGAAGATGACAGCACCGCACCGTAATGAGACAATGAGTGTCAGTTATCCCCGTCAATGTACATGAAGGTAAATGTACGCAAGGAGTAAATATGACAACTCTGCACCGTAATGAGACAATGAATGTCAGATATCCCCGTCAATGTACATGAAGGTAAATGTACGCAAGGGGTAAATATGACAACTCTGCACCGTAATGAGACAATGAGTGTCAGTTATCCCCGTCAATGTACATGAAGGTAAATGTACGCAAGGGGTAAATATGACAACTCTGCACCGTAATGAGACAATGAATGTCAGATATCCCCGTCAATGTACATGAAGGTAAATGTACGCAAGGGGTAAATATGACAACTCTGCACCGTAATGAGACAATGAGTGTCAGTTATCCCCGTCAATGTACATGAAGGTAAATGTACGCAAGGGGTAAATATGACAACTCTGCACCGTAATGAGACAATGAATGTCAGATATCCCCGTCAATCTACATGAAGGTAAATGTACGCAAGGGGTAAATATGACAACTCTGCACCGTAATGAGACAATGAGTGTCAGTTATCCCCGTCAATGTACATGAAGGTAAATGTACGCAAGGAGTAAATATGACAACTCTGCACCGTAATGAGACAGTGAATGTCAGATATCTCCGTCAATGTACATGAAGGTAATGACAACTCTTCACCGTAATGAGACAATGAGTGTCAGTTATCCCCGTCAATGTACATGAAGGTAAATGTACGCAAGGGGTAAATATGACAACTCTGCACCGTAATGAGACAATGAATGTCAGATATCCCCGTCAATGTACATGAAGGTAAATGTACGCAAGGGGTAAATATGACAACTCTGCACCGTAATGAGACAATGAGTGTCAGATATCCCCGTCAATGTACATGAAGGTAAATGTACGCAAGGGGTGAAGATGATAGCACTGCGCGCAAATGAGACAATGAATGTCACCGTTAATGATAGACAAAGGTAGACACAGTCAAAGGGTTTGACTGCTGCCTGTATATGTCAGTACAGCGGAGAGAGGGGGAGTTGTGCTGGAAGAGTATAACACCCCTAACTCGTCTGTATCTATCTGTCTCTTTACTAAAGTCGTGTGGGAAATGCTATGAATTTCTATTTTCCGCTTCTGTTTCTCAAACTAGCAATTAGCCAATGTAAAATATATATTGCCCAGTGGATTGCATTTAGGACTACAGATTTACACTATCAAAAACTGTTTGAGGCTACATACAAATCATGCACGTTATATAGCACATCATGTAAACGCGATCTGTTAATGACAGTCAACTCTTCACTGTCTGGATTGCCTCATAAAGGCTCCATAATACACAGATCACCGTCATACAGCAGCACTATTTCTGAGAGGACTGTCAAACAAAACAACTACGACATAGACACGGGTATGGTGTTGACAAATCTGAAACCACTAACATGGGATTCGAACCGCGATAGGTTTACGGAAGCCCAAGAAGCGACATCTAGAAACACTCCGTAGCATATATAACCAATCTATCACCGTGAAGCGGCCACATCGGCTATTGTTGACACCGGCTATTGTTGACATCGGCTATTGTTGACACCAAGAGGCAATGACTGTCTATCGGCCTCAAACAACCATGCAAAATTCAATGAAATGACAGCTCTTGATAACACTGAATCACGCAGGGTTGGCATAATATCATAGTAACTAATCAAACGGGGCAATGACACAGCTTTGACCAAGTGTCACATTCATGATTCACAATGACAGGATGGTAAACTGTTCGCTCAGAATCTCGTAATTTGAACACCAGCCTGTCTCGGAAGGGTGAGTATATATTGTGTTGTGGATATATGTTTGAGTAGACAACATACCACAGACAATGTGAATAATTGAACACATAAGACTCCGATACAGCATGACATACGTTAGTCACTGAATTCACTTACAGATCGGGATTATACAGTTATAAGATTTGAAATCATGTTTGATAACATGGATTCTATAGTTGACAATATTTTATTCCAAAAAACACTGTTAATAATGAGCAAGTCTGATATATTGATGAAATGTACATGTTCATAGGACTAACAATCCAATATCGCCTATAATGTAAAACGATTGAAGTTGGATTTAGTTTTGTTCGCAGTAAATCATTAGTTTATGACACTCTAAAGCACATCCAGTAGCTATACGTCGGTTTCGCAATTTTAAGTCCATACGCAATTTGAGGGAAACTAACATTTCTCTTAAAAGCATCCCCCTCAATCAATATATACATATTTGTCCGTGATAGTTTCAACATTCTTAGCCATGAAATCTTAAATAATATAATAGTGTTCTGCTTATATTTGGACATGTGTACCAGCAGCCATTCACAGGATCCCAACATGCAAGGTAGGACCATCTCATCAGTCATCTGATATCGCTCAAGCCGATAGCCAAGACTGTCACAATCATAAGGAACTTTATCATAATTCGGTAGGTTTATTGCTCCATTGCCTGATACTGATTTGATTATATACAGGTCACATGTATTGTATAAACTTTGGCTAAAACTATTATCTCGATTATTTTTGGACGTTACATGTTAAAACCCTGAAAGTATGTTTAAAGTTATTCCGCATTCTTGACATTTGCAACATGTCCAGTACTACTGTGTATGGTACTTACAGATGTTATAATTAGTCATTCGAAAAGAAAGTTCAGAGTAGGTAGGTAGGTAGGTGGGCAGGTGGGCAGGCAGGCAGGTGGGCAGGCAGGCAGGCAGGCAGGCAGGCAGGCAGGCAGGCAGGGCAGGTGGGCAGGTGGGGTGGCAGGCAGGCAGGCAGGCAGGCAGGTAGGCAGGCAGGCAGGCAGGTGGGTGGGCAGGTAGGCAGGCAGGCAGGCAGGTGGGCAGGTGGGCAGGTGGGCAGGCAGGTGGTGGGTGGCAGGCAGGTGGCAGGCAGGCAGGCAGGGTGGGTGGGTGGGTGGGCAGGGTGGGTGGCAGGCAGGGTGGGTGGGTGGGTAGGTAGGTAGGTAGGTAGGTAGGTAGGTAGGTAGGTAGGTAGGTAGGTAGGTAGGTAGGTTGGTAGGTACGTATTTTATCAACGTGTCACGAGGTATACAAACATATGATCATACAGACAGGACCGATTAAAATAAACCACCCGGTCAGTACGCCTATGAGACACGAGGTATCAATAGGTTCATAGAATTATAAAGAATTTCTTCGAAAAGAAACTTCAGATACAAGATTCGTGAGATATGGAGAGTACAATTTCCCGGAACGACCTCTCTAGTTCTGCATTATGTTGGTAAAGTGAAGTAAAGCGAATCAACTATGTAACAAATTGGTGCAGCTTAAAGGCTAACATGTTAAAAAGCAAATTCCAAGCAATTCTCACTGAACTCCCATTCATGAAGTTTACACATACCGACACTGCCAAGTGTGCAGACACACAATCTGTACAAAAAACAATCTCCTGCAAGTCGAAGCTAATTGGTTTTCGACAGATGCCTCACGGCTGCGGTTCTTTATTCCCGTCCAGATCGTCAGCAACTGAAGTGTTGAAACATTTCTATCTCTGAAACGTTGAGTGTGGGTAACTAGGTCATCACAAATACCAACTTCTGCCCTATCTCGACATGAATTGGATGAAAATAGTACAAATCGATGAACGACTTCTGCATGAGACGACATCTGGGCTACAGTGGCCTTGAGGTCAGATCACTTTCCTTCATATATGACTTCGTTATGCTGTGCTCACATACCGGTACACCGTTTCAACGTCTTACAGTCGATGTCCAATAAGATTCTGCGTTTTTATCAACAGCATTTGACCACTGATTCTTCAGGTATTCCGAAAAGAGATGAGACCATTGCTAACAGCTACCCGGTAGCTGTACAACAAAGGAAAGATAAATGTATCAGCTGTCAAAATGTGAAACCCGTACCTGTACCAGTAAGACTGGAGCCTTGGAGAATCAGGATTGAATCTTGATAAATGAGACCAGTATCATCATTAAGGATGACAGCAGATTCTTGATTAGTGTGACGAGGACGGTGCCCGTTGAGATCAGTGCGTTTCTTACTGACACTTGTGCCTTGATTAGTGAAACTAATGTCGCAATTACTGATTTCAGATTATTAATTAATGAGAGTTATACGGTGATTAATGAGACTCGTTCTTTGGTAAATGAGAGAAGTACCTTGGTTATTGAGACTAGTTCATCAATGAAGGACCTCCTGGAAAGTGATCTAGCCAAGTCAAGGACAATTTGATCAGCTTTCGTTTATCGTATTCTGACTGGAAAATAATTTGAAGGTTTCGAAGGCAAGCTGTTTGTGGTTTTCACGGATATGAACAGTTGATGTGAAAGATAAAACCGATAAAGATCAACAGATCTCCTTCAATAGCAACAAGTCAAAAATAGTGGAAATCAATAGTAATACATTCTCATTAGTGGTCGCACATTAGCAGTACGTGCACTGACTGTATGCATGTTGGCATGGTTAGAAGAGAGACTATGTACAATGTACACGTTCATCACAGTATAGCCGCGGTTAGAAGAGAGACTATGTACAACGTACACATTCATCACAGTATAGCCGCGGTTAGAAGAGAGACTGTGTACAACGTACACGTTCATCACTGTATAGCCGCGGTTAGAAGAGAGACTATGTACAACGTACACGTTCATCACAGTATAGCCGCGGTTAGAAGAGAGACTATGTACAACGTACACGTTCATCACAGTATAGGCGCGGTTAGAAGAGAGACTATGTACAACGTACACGTTCATCACTGTATAGCCGCGGTTAGAAGAGAGACTATGAACAACGTACACGTTCATCACTGTATAGCCGCGGTTAGAAGAGAGACTATGTACAACGTACACGTTCATCATAGTATAGGCGCGGTTAGAAGAGAGACTATGAACAACGTACACGTTCATCACTGTATAGCCGCGGTTAGAAGAGACTATGAACAACGTACACAACCCGACTTCCATTTAATCATACTGTATTGCAGAAGGGGATACCCACACCAAAAAAGTGGCAACCCGACTTCCATTTAATCATACTGTATTGCAGAAGGGGATACCCACACCAAAAGTGGCAACCCGACTTCCATTTAATCATCCTGTATTGCAGAAAGTGATACCCACACTAAAAAATGGCAACCCGACTTCCATTTAATCATACTGTATTGCAGAAGGGGATACCCACACCAAAAGTGGCAACCCGACTTCCATTTAATCATACTGTATTGCAGAAGGGGATACCCACACTAAAAGTGGCAACCCGACTTCCATTTAATCATACTGTATTGCAATACCCACACTAAAAGTGGCAACCCGACTTCATTTAATCATGTGTATTGCAGAAGGGGATACCCACACCAAAAGTGTGGCAACCCGACTTCCATTTAATCATACTGTATTGCAGAAGGGGATACCCACACTAAAAAAGTGGCAACCCGACTTCCATTTAATCATACTGTATTGCAGAAGGGGATACCCACACTAAAAGTGGCAACCCGACTTCCATTTAATCATACTGTATTGCAGAAGGGGATACCCACACCAAAAGTGGCAACCCGACTTCCATTTAATCATACTGTATTGCAGAAGGGGATACCCACACCAAAAAGTGGCAACCCGACTTCCATTTAATCATACTGTATTGCAGAAGGGGATACCCACACTAAAAGTGGCAACCCGACTTCCATTTAATCATACTGTATTGCAGAAGGGGATACCCACACCAAAAGTGGCAACCCGACTTCCATTTAATCATACTCCATTTAATTGTATTGCAGAAGGGATACCCACACCAAAAAGTGGCATACTTCCACACTGTAAAAGTGGCAACCCAACCCGACTTCCATTTAATCATACTGTATTGCAGAAGGGGATACCCACACCAAAAGTGGCAACCCGACTTCCATTTAATCATACTGTATTGCAGAAGGGGATACCCACACCAAAAAAGTGGCAACCCGACTTCCATTTAATCATACTGTATTGCAGAAGGGGATACCCACACCAAAAGTGGCAACCCGACTTCCATTTAATCATACTGTATTGCAGAAGGGGATACCCACACCAAAAGTGGCAACCCGACTTCCATTTAATCATCCTGTATTGCAGAAAGTGATACCCACACTAAAAAATGGCAACCCGACTTCCATTTAATCATACTGTATTGCAGAAGGGGATACCCACACCAAAAGTGGCAACCCGACTTCCATTTAATCATACTGTATTGCAGAAGGGATACCCACACCAAAAAGTGGCAACCCGACTTCCATTTAATCATACTGTATTGCAGAAGGGGATACCCACACTAAAAGTGGCAACCCGACTTCCATTTAATCATACTGTATTGCAGAAGGGGATACCCACACCAAAAGTGGCAACCCGACTTCCATTTAATCATACTGTATTGCAGAAGGGGATACCCACACCAAAAGTGGCAACCCGACTTCCATTTAATCATACTGTATTGCAGAAGGGGATACCCACACCAAAAGTGGCAACCCGACTTCCATTTAATCATACTGTATTGCAGAAGGGGATACCCACACTAAAAGTGGCAACCTGACTTCCATTTAATCATACTGTATTGCAGAAGGGATACCCACACAACCCGACTTCCAAATCATACTGTATGGCAACCCAAAAGTGGCAACCCGACTTCCATTTAATCATACTGTATTGCAGAAGGGGATACCCACACCAAAAGTGGCAACCCGACTTCCATTTAATCATACTGTATTGCAGAAGGGGATACCCACACCAAAAGTGGCAACCCGACTTCCATTTAATCATACTGTATTGCAGAAGGGGATACCCACACCAAAAGTGGCAACCCGACTTCCATTTAATCATCCTGTATTGCAGAAGGGGATACCCACACCAAAAGTGGCAACCCGACTTCCATTTAATCATACTGTATTGCAGAAGGGGATACCCACACTAAAAGTGGCAACCCGACTTCCATTTAATCATACTGTATTGCAGAAGGGGATACCCACACCAAAAGTGGCAACCCGACTTCCATTTAATCATACTGTATTGCAGAGTGCTACAACGCCTGCACGGCGAGTAGGCAGGAGATTAAAGTGTTCGCTCGTCGACCCGAAGGTCCTGGTTCGATTCTCCACGTGGGTACCTGTAAGTCCTCATTTATGGTGTCCCCGGCCGTACTATTGCTGGCTAGAATGCTTAAAACTAAGTGACTTACTCACTCTATGGCATTGCAATCTGGTATTTTGGACACATTGTTATCCCATTTGCTTGTTTCGTGGGAATTGGCATATACTTTCAAAAATGGCATCTGAACTTTTGTTTTCCCACGACAATCCATTATTATATGAAATATAACATTACTAATTTAAACGAGCAATATAGAAAGTTGTATTACACGTATGCATGTGTCCGAAACATACCTCCTACAACATGTAACAAGTTAGAACGCAGGCAAATGGCCACCTAAGGATAACATCTGACATTTGGCGTTTACGATATATCGTTACGACTTGCATCTTGAATGTATCATTTTATTATTGTCTTTAGTTCATTTTATGACACAAATGTGATTAAAGCAGCAGTGACATAAAAGATGGATTGGTGTGTTCATCAGACACAGCAAGAAGCTTAACGGAATTGTAAAAAAGTATGTAGATCATAACTCTGCAATAACAAGAGTTGGAATATACTGTATAGTGTAGGTGACAAGCGAACTGGGTTTACACACTAGTGTAGGTGACAAGCGAACTGGGTTTACACACTAGTGAAGGTGACAAGCGAACTGGGTTTACACACTAGTATAGGTGACAAGCGAACTGGGTTTACACACTAGTGTAGGTGACAAGCGAACTGGGTTTACACACTAGTGTAGGTGACAAGCGAACTGGGTTTACACACTAGTATAGGTGACAAGCGAGCTGGGTTTACACACTAGTTTAGGTGACAAGCGAACTGGGTTTACACACTAGTGTGGGTGACCAGCGAACTGGGTTTACACACTAGTGTAGGTGGCAAGCGAACTGGGTTTAAACACTAGTGTAGGTGACAAGTGATCTGGGTTTACACACTAGTGTAGGTGACAAGCGAACTGGGTTTACACACTAGTGTAGGTGACAAGTGAACTGGGTTTACACACTAGTGTAGGTGACAAGCGAACTGGGTTTAAACACTAGTGTAGGTGATAAGCGAACTGGGTTTAAACACTAGTGTAGGTGATAAGCGAACTGGGTTTACACACTAGTGTAGGTGACAAGCGAACTGGGTTTACACATTACTCCTCATCCGCGACACACTACAATATCCCTCAGTGTCTAGTTAACATCATACAATGTGTAGGATGCATTAGCACATGCTATATATCACATATTGCCAGAGGAGTACTCACTGTTTACATAGAGTGGCTATTCCAGCTGGTCGCATTGCAAACAGGTACCCTTTAACACGCGCCTCATCGTTAAATCATTTCCTGAGTTACTGGTCAGTTTCTTTACTCGCGTGTCTAAATTGGGATTGTCTGTAAACTTGCAGACGTTTATATTTACATTGGACCACAGCATGCATCACAGTGACAGAGACCAACGGCAAGAAAGGCAAATACAAGTGTGCATATGACTACGCTTAGTTTTCATTGTACACCTGAAAAGTCTTTGAACGGCTGAAGATCTGTGCAGATAAAGGTGTTTGTACACGAAGAAGTATATATATTCCCACGGCTCTTAAGGTGTACAATGAAAACTAAGCGCAGTCATATGCACACTTAACAACACTTAGTTTTCATTGTACACCTGAAGAGCCGTTATTCGATTCCGTTATAATATATGTTTCGGATTAACAAACAGAGTCTATCTCCGTAAAGCACGTGTCGTAGTGTTGCAATTGTTGCATGTTGTTATTGTATATACAAAACAGCGGGACTACTAACCGCTTCAGTCTATCTACACTGAGCGAGGTGTGGAGATTCATGCGTGTAAGCTTCAACGCCTTGGCGCCTATATATAGATACCAGCAAAAATGAAGCTACACATGGTTCCATCGCACGAGGATCATACACTGATGAACAAACACAGCTAATTACAACAATGAAGTATTCACCTACCTCACATAGCGTCTGTCAACTGGCCAGACCCCGCGCAGGACTCGTGGATAGCCCAGGAAGAACACACGTGTAAGCTAGCACAAGCACATCTGGCGTCAAGATTCACCTCGGGAAATACGTTGGGTGAGCAATACTGTTGATTGCTTTTCGGCACCAAAGGCCCAGTACTGCTGATGGCTTTACCTCTGTTGTTCAATGATTGTTCATCTGAGAGAGCCTGGGTGTTGATAGCCATCACTTATGTGCTCAATCTCCTTTCACGATCTGTTGTAATGTTCTATTTATTGCAATTGTTCAATTCATTTTTCTCGTTTGTGAAAAGAAAACATCGACGTTGTCAATCTGAGGAAATTAATACCTACTTTATGTTGAGTACAGCTTTCCATTCCCAATACAGGGAGGTAATTTGGTGCTGATGTTCCTCTCTGAAGGATTTATTTACAAAAGCAGTGGATTATAACGTCCCATTTGAAGGTTTGCTGAAAAGCTTTGAGCCTCACTGCAAAAGATGTTTAGTCGGCCCGAACAGTTTCCCTGTATTACGTACATAGGCTGTATAGCAAAACATACATCGAAGTGATAAAGTTTTTTCTGGTGATGAAAATGGAAACGTTGGCTACCCAGGTACCGTCAAGCATCTTGAGCACCATTAACCACCCATGCTGACATACTATCAACTCTACATCCATTCTTTTCAAGGAGCCTTTCAACTACTGTTAAAGGGTAAGAGAGCCTTGAAATGACCTAAGGTCATCAAGATGTTACGCTACCAATAAGTACAATGTTGATTATGGATAATCAACGACTCATCTCCCGTGTCGTGGCCAATGCAGTACGTGTCCCTCATGATAGAGTTGGGGACATTCTGAGGATTGAACTAAGCATGATCAATGTCTCCGAATATTAGCTTTCCATCAAGACTCATAATCACAGACACTTCTGGTCCTGGAGTGATTTGTATCGATGTATGAGTGTTGGATTTACTACTATCAGCCAGAGACTAAACGCACCGTAAAAGCAATGGAAACGCATGTCTCCTCTTTCGAAGAGGCCAAGTGTTATTCCATCAGCTGGAAAGGTGATGGCCTGGGTGTTCTGAGATTTCAAAGGAATCTTGCTCGCGGACTATCTCGCAAAAGGTCAGATCATTAATTGTCAGCATATTGACAACCGGTTCAGACCGCCGCTTAAAAATATCACGGTTTAACATCGCGGAGTGGGTGGGCGAGTTTCATTTCAAACATCAACAACATTTCAGCCATATGATTTAAACAATATTTTATTTCCATTAGTGTTCACATTTTACATGTTACATATCAATGCTTCTCCGCATATAGTACATTATAGTCAATTCTATAAAGAAGACATTCATGAGTGACTCAAATCAAAATAAAATGAAAATAAAAAGCAAGACACCAAATGCATTTTATATTCTTAAGTTGTTACTTAAATTCCGTAAAGCTATTTTATTCAATTACCTAAGTTTGAACTGATTTTATGATGATTTCATTGTCAGAAGGAGATGAATCGCCATTTCCGTGGAGTACAGTGTATATGCTAAGGTGGTTAACAACAAAGCATTTTTTTTCAATTCTGAACTGGGGCATAGCGGGGACAAGATAGAAAGAAGTGGAAAAAATCCAAATCTGTCAAATAAATGTGATTATATATCACTACAACCTAGCCTAATTCTAGATAGAATCACTTGGCATTGTAGGTGCTTATAATTAGCAATGGATGTAAATTTGAGGGAAGCTAATTTCTCTCGAGTTCAATTGCTTAAACCTAGATAAGGAATCAACATTTCTAATGTTAATATCAAGTGCATTCCAAGCTTGAACAACAGTTGGCATAAAGGATCAATTATACTGGGAGAAGCGCCCTGCATAGGTCTGAAAGTTGTTAGCGTTACGAAGGTTATATCCTGTTATGTTGGAGATATTAGGTGAGACCCATAATGATAGGTATTTAGGAGTCAGCCCATTTACCATTTTAAAAAAAATAATAAATTATGGTAATGCCGTCTGTCAGCAAAAAAACGTTTCCCTGTAAAGTTTTTCATAACTAGTTCCTCGTATTGCTCCACATATTGTTCATATATAACTACCAGTAATCAAATAGTGGCAATATAAAATATTTACGCATAAATTCTATTGTTTTCCTTGAAAACTTCATTTAAAACTCCACAGACCCTTAATCATGGATGTGACCCTTTCTGGAATGTTATTTCTCTCCAATTTGCATCTGTTTGAAAAATTAAACCCAAATGTCTTTCAACTTTTTGCTTCAACAGTTGGGATTTCTAAATAAGGTTTTCAACGGTTTTTTCTGGATTAAACATTTCCTGACACTGATTGTTCCAAATTGAAATAGTTTCTAAATCCTCACTTAGATGTGTTACTGTATTGACTGGATCATAGCTTATTGCGTATTGTCTGCAAAGAGTTGCACATCAATATGGTTTAAAAATATTTATTCTGATACATTGTTCAGAAACTGGATCGGCAAACAAGCCAAACGCTTATAGTAATGTCTCTCCAGACAAAACAACATTTATGCGACTTACATTTCATAACAATATTACAAAAATACATGATATCATAAATAACAATAAGCATACAATATTCATTAATATGAACATCCATACAGCCAAAATACTTTTAGTTCTGCAAGGGACTAGATGAAAACGTAAGATTGATTAAATCTTCTTGAACTGGTAATAAAGGTATGTATAGATTTAATAATATCATGTAATTCTAAGTTACCACACAGAGCGTCATTTATGTTATATCCATGTTTGAAATAAAATAAATCGTTTCTTATGCCATCATAAATGGGACATATTAAAAGATAATGAAGGGTGTCCTCGAAGGCAGCACCACAAGTACATGATGGGTTATCGGATATAAATTTATGGGAAGATTCTCCCCATTACTTCTTTCCTTGCCCTTGTTATGACTTCAGATAAGATCAGATAAATATTTCTATACTAATGGTTTTGAAGTTGTATCATTTCGCGAACACCTGGTATCATCACTATTTCATAGTGATTCATAAACACAATGCCGTAACCTCTTTACGTTTATCAAAGATGATATATATCCATCAAATGGTACTCAGTCGGGATATATACACCCTGATTGCATCTCACTTATTTTACTGCCGTCTTTGGAAAGTCTATACATATTTATGGACATATTTTTCAAAGATTTCCGATAAACAACCCGTAGTGGCAACATGCCTAGTATACTTAATACATAATGATTACATTCTCTCACACTTACCTTTTATGTATAGGAAGAACAGATAGCTTTTTCCACATCAATGACATGAAGTCACTGGTTGAAAATCTCTGGGAAGGGACACTATATATCTTCGCTATTAATTTAAGAACACAGCATTTCCAATTCTACATCGACCAGTGACTTCCTTTACGTCAACCGAGAGTAGTATATCTTGGACACCAAAACGAGTTAGTGTAATACTGTCACTGTGCTTTTAAAACATACTTTGTTTCAAACCTTAACAATCCTGTTTGGAATAAATATATCATAAATATTGATAAGTCAATAAATCTAATTACTACTAAGTCAATATAGCTTATTCTAATTAATCCCTGTGACGGCTTGTTGTTGTGGGTGCGAGTGGGGGCTGTGGGGTAGTCTAGTGGTTAAAGCGTTGGCTCGTCACGCCAAAGACTGGGGTTCGAATCCCCACGTGGGTACAATGTGTGAAGCCCATTTCTGGTGTCCCCCGTCGTGATGTAGCTGGAATATTGCTAAAAGCGGCGTAAAACCAACCTCAGTCAGTCAGTGGGTGCGAGTGAGATATGTGACCTTGAACTTATTGACATATTAGCGTATGTTGATTTTAATACTAGTCTTTCCGAATGGACATTTGAAACGAAGGTGTTATGACGTTTGCGTGAATGAGCTGTTCACCAACATATGAGACTTTTATGGGTGCTTTGTTAGATTTGTAAGTGAAAGTTTTGACTTATGATTACAGAATTTGAGGGGCATAATACAAATATGAGTGTTTATACAGTTAGGTGGATTGTGGATACAATGGCGTAGAGAAGGCTGTTAAGTACACAAAGCGGTTGATGTTGGAATAAAGGAAAAAGCAGTAGTATATACACATTGGTAAGCAAAGGGGTTTTAAATCTTTGACAGATACATTACATTACAGAAATAACATATCACAAGAGTTCAAAAAGATGTTATTCTACGAATTGCTAATTAGCATGGCTTCCTCATTTAAACTAATTCCCAAAGCAAGCCGCTCTTTTGGCAACAAACATTGCCCGACAAAAGCCTGTTTGTTCGCGTGCGTTGGTCACATTCAACTGTTCACGTTTAATCTCTTTGATAACGTGCGTCTTCTGTTAGCAAACGTATAGTTAATTTGATTGACTGAACTCAATCAACACCCGTCAACTCCAGTAAGGTATAGAAGACGTGAGTATATATCATCTCCCATCACCCATGAATCAGCAACCCAGGACACTTGACTCGTTCTCAAAGATGGCAAAATCATTCTCCGACCAGTCGATCAGCACAATCCTTGGTTTGCACAAAGGTTATCATTAACGCATAGTACTAAGTCGTCAAATTGAGTTCAGTGAGATTTCAACATTTCAAATCATGACAGCATCTGATATTGAGATAGATGTAGTTCGTTGAAGGTGTGGGAACAATACCCTGATGTTACTTTTTTCATTCCCACGAACATCCAGTTCAAGAAGATGTTGGACGGTCGCAGAAAGAGGATGTACCTTGTACAGTCAACATGCGCTTGATAAGATCGAGGCGATCTTTGAAAAGGATCCCTACCTATATCACAAGAGTTCGAGGTCCCCGAGTCGAAAATATAGGTGCGTAGTTAAGATGTAATTAATATTTGTGTAAATCAACTTAGAAAAACGAACGCATTACTCAATGTATTTGCGTGATTGATGCTGACCAAATTCTTTTTTTTATATTGCCAGATGTGGTTTCAGAATCTTCGTACTCGCTGAGGACGTACCAAGACCAGACGTGGACCCTGTAGCACCAAACAGACGATCAGTAAACCGCCATACTCTCATCCCATACAGCCTCTCCCCTACTGTAACCCCGTGTCTTGGTTCCACGCTCCGTCACCCTTGCTGCCAGATCTTCTACCCCGTTGTTCCCCAACAGCTGAACACTTGATCACGTCTCACTCCGGAGCCCAATACTTGAAATCACAGCAACAAGACCGTCTAAGAGAACTGTTGATTGGAGAGTTGAGGGCCTACGATGTCAAAGCTTCCAGCTCCACGGTATACGTGATTCCAACTTAACATCAGATATTTGCCCTCACAAGTGAAGTATCATTATAGTGCTATCCGTCAATGTTCAGGCGTTTGTGGTGCTACTCCGAGGAAAACTGTCTATGTTCGAACTGTCTTCTTGAATTCTGTAATAAAGAGTCCCCATTCCATGGATATTCATGTCGTTTGTTTGTGGCATGTCTCTCTACTGTTGATAATATACTGATCACTAGACGATCACCCTGTAATAAAGACAAGGGCGCCATGCTGGGACTATATTTGGATGGGGTATTGCGAAGTGAAATATCATTATAGTGCTGTCCGTCGCCGAGAGAACTACCTATGTGCTATCTATGTTAGTGCTACAAACAATGAAAAACCCCAGTCAATGTCCAGTTCAAAAAGACGTTTATGGTGTTACTTCTTTGAAAAATGTCTATGATCGAACTGCCTTCTTGAAATCTGTAATAAAGAGTCTCCATCCATGAATATTCATGTCGTTTGTTTGTGGCATGTCTCCCAGTTGTTAATGATACATATTGATAACTAGGCGATCACCATGTAATAAAGACAAGGGTGAGTGAGTGAGTGAAAATTTAACGTCACCTCGCGACAGCCATATAGTGACGAGAAGTGTTGGGCATACACATTAAATACAAGTAGGTAAATAATCAGTCATTGAGGGACTGTAAAATAACTAGAGTATCACAGATATGGATATAAAACTAGCATGGAAAACTAAAACATTTTAATAAAAGCAGACAATGCAATATAAAACAAGGGCTAAAGACAAGGGCGCCATGCTGGTACTGTTCAGCGCTTTCAAGACGTAGAAGGTCCTTGCTATACACATGCAAAGACACTATAAGTCGTATCTCCAAACTGCCTGGCTTAGGAATATTTTTCACTTGTGAAAGTGAGGATGCACTTAACAAAATACAAATGTACAATTGTAATGCATGACAGCATAGATTTAGAGTGCGCCATGACAAAGTAGATGTACAGTGCAAGATCATAGCAGGCTCTATTACCAGCACTCACTGGCAAAATATTCATTTGACCTACAATTTCTATGGTGTCATAGGATAAATTTTGTCCAGAACTATTTGCGCCGATAAGGGTATATCTAGAATAATTTAAAGTAGAGATGTGAGACGGATGACTTCTACAATGCACATTAATGTACAATGTATAGATCAAAAATATGTAACGATTGTATATAGTCACCTACTTAATCGTGCAGGTATTTTCAATAGCAGATGTGAGCATAATTTTCTATATTTTGATGCTCTTGCAGTGTAGCTTGGAATATAGAGCAAATATCGACTGATCCCGCATGATATGAAACTTTCGAGAATATAGTTACACTATGTAAATGGGCAAGCGCACGCCTCCATCATCTCACATTATCTCAAAACCAGGCTTGTGTGGAGAGGTCACTGTTGCTGCTAGGTGAGTATAATCATCACATTGCTATTGCCACTGCGACTGCCATCGAATGTTGTACTGTCACTCTGTTGTGTAGTTTGTTTGCAGAAAATCGTATTGAATTTTGAATGTAATTCACTGTATACTACAACTGTCTACAGTATACAGAACTTTGAAGAATTCAGTCAGGAGTTGGGATTGATCACAAGACAGGTGCGGGGAGATTTAACTGGTGTAGGGCTCACGCAAATCGAGATTGGGATAATCTTTTCTTTTCTGATGAAAGTTCTGTCTGGCTTTTTCCGAACTGTGTGAACATTTGGACAAGAGATACCGTGAAACCTATCTACCAACGCCCAAAACATAGCCGGACATTTCACATGTAGGGTGGGATATCATAACGTGGAGTGAGGTCGTTGTGCAGTTTCACTGGAAATTTGACGTAGGAACGATATGTTGACATCTTGGGTGATAACCTCCTTCCAATGGCCCGAACTCTGTATCAAGATAATTGGATTTGCCAGCATGATAACGATCCAAAACAAACTACACAAAACAGTGGTTGTCGGACGAAAATGTTCCGAAATGGCCCAGGCACAGCCAGGATCTTAACCCTATTGAGAATGTGTGGGAACTAATGAAGGACGGAATAAACTTAAACGGACTTAGAAATATGGAGGATATGAAGAAAGAAGTGGTCGAATATTGGGATACGCTGTCCCACGATTTCTTACAAACATCGATCGGTAGTGTATCTGGGTGCATTCAGTCGTGTATTGCATAGCAAGGAGGTCTCACAAGGTACTGAAAAGACACTTAGACTGTAAGAGAATCATATCTCAACATATTTAGCTTAGCAAAACCTCTGTAGTTTACATACATGTATTACATATTTGCCGAAACAACTTTCTCAATAATTTATGGGAATATTATAGCTATTATCTGCAAACTGTATAAAACCTTGAACCGTGGAAACTTACAATACTTCTGCTTCTTGGACGGTTCCCCAGCAGGACTTATACCAACCACTCTGCTTCTAGCGAGTTACGCAATTTTTGCCGATCATTTATAACATGAAAATATGCTCCGAATAAAACCGGTTGTAGATATGAATAATCTGTGAATGGTGTGGGCTCCAAACCATAACCTACCGGTTGAGACTGGCCGCTAGAGAGGAGTACCCAGAGAAGAGCGACTTTACCCTCTCTGCAGCTCACCAGCAGTTGCAGATGAGTTCCATTATCTTATTAAATGTGAAGCCTTCTTTTCAGAAAGATGAATATTTATCCCAAATCAATTTCTACAATGGGCCAAATCTCTCAAAATGGCGAACCTTTTCAATTCCAAAGTAACAAACACTTTACGTAACTATGCAAAATATATTAGAATTGTTTCCAAAAGGCTCCAAATAAAATCTAATTTGTAACATTTACGCTTTTTCAATTAGTTATAATATATCTGTGTACATGTATTATAAACGTAGATGTACATCCCTGCCATCTTGGCATTTATTGTATTCATTTGCATTTGATTGTCTCATGTACTACCGTTGGTGGGCTTTTGAGAATAAAGATGAGATGAGATGCTTGCATACCTTCTTTTACTTAGGAACACAATGATTTTACGATACTTCAACCCTCGTCGAGGGTACAGCTACAAAACATCGCAGTTAATAATCATATACTACCAAGCTATAAAATAACACTATGAACACCAAATTGTGTGACTCAAGTTCATTTCTTTTAATTTTTTTAAACTAATATTATTAAAAGGTTGACGACTTGAATTATTTATCCCTTTTGATGGAAAGGTAAGGTAAAAACAGTCGCACCCAAATTAATTCCATAATACAATTGTTGTTTTTTTATATTTTCTTTTTCAGTACACCAGGGTTCGCACAGCGGTATAAAACAATATGTTGTATATGATTACATGTTCGTACAATAGCTGAGAAGTTCATACAGTTCCTAAAAGGTGATTATACTGATGGACAAGTGTAGTGCTTATTTTAGTAAAGAGCATGATCATACAGTAGTATATAAAGCAAACACTGTATATAGTTACCTGTTTGCACAGTAGCGTACAGGTTCATACGGTTCATACCGGGTAGTTATGCTAATGGATAGAGTGTAATGTTTGCTTTAATAAAGAACGTGTTCATGCCATGGCATATAAGTTCATACAATTCATACAAGACAGCTATGCACTTCATACAAGGTAGCTGTACTGATGGACAGGGTGTAATGTTTGATAACAAAAAGCAAACTGACATAGGTTGATAGCAAGTTTTGTAGTTCCAGTATTATTACAATTTTGCATATACGTATTCCTGTTAAAATGCTTTTCCAATACAGAGGGAGAAAGCATTCACGAGCAATACAGATTCAGGTGTCAGGTAGTGATATATCAATTTCAATGAGACTTGAAACCGTTGTACCATTAAGAGGTACATTCATGTTACTATATAGATACAAAGAGAAGGATTAGTCACATTGCAAAAAATATCACACATGACAAGTAATGGTAATAGATAATCAATGGTTTCAAAGGTTAATTATTAATGGTTAACTGATGAATTTATAGTATTTTTCAAGTTCAAGAGAAGAAGGTCAGATTAAACATAATGATATTAGTGCAGAAAGTAATTTGAGTATGTATCATTAGTTCAGTTAATGGAAGGTGGCACATTCATACTTATCAATGGTTGCCATTTCTTACTGAAAGTGTTGACTTTCAGATTCATGTTTGCAAATGCATTTTTCAATTTTCATTATGTCCTTAACTATATTTACAAAAGAGTCAAAGCAAAGCGTTTTTGAGTTAAAACTGTTATTGTGAATGAATTATTTTGCAATCAGTGATTTTGTAATACAAAGCATCTGGGTGGACCAAAAAACACAACTCTTTTGGAAGTTCACATCTGCTAGTGCATCTTCTGTTCATAAATTCTGCTACCTGCTTCCAGAAGCTATGAACGTGTGTACATTCATAATAAACATGATGAATATCTTCATTTGCTACTTCACAAAAACAGCATTTATTTTTGTCTATTAATTTCTTTTCTTGTGTATATTGCTCTTTTAAAACTTTTATTGAAAACCACACAATTTACTGTCCTTGGTGCAGGTTTGCGTATATATAAGTTTCCAGTTCATAGCAGCATTAAACTCATAAGATGCTTACTCATGAGGTGCTTCTTCAATCCTCGTCGAGGGTACAGCTACTAAAAATAGCAGTTAATAATCATATACTACCCAGCTATAAAATAACACTATGTACACCAAAAATGTGTCACTCGGTTTCATTCCTTTTTAAATATTTTATTATTAAATGAAAACTAATATTATTAAAAGGTTGACGACTTGAATTATTTATCCCTTTTGATGGAAAGGTAAAAACAGTCGCACTTACACATGCGCACCCAAATTAATTCCATAACACAATTGTCAATTTATGATTGGCCTTTATAAGTCGACATCGAACACACTCAAACGCACATATACACAAGCACATAAATACACTAAGCCTATCAAACAAGGCACGAGGGAAGACGACCCTCTTTGCTACAGCGGAAGTGTCGATAGAAGCGACAAACCCATTTCCACATTTACAAGAAACCTCTGCCAAAAGCAGGGTCGATTGTACAATCATGATTATACAGAGATAGTGTAGACAAAGAAAGGTATCATAACACGTTAAATTGATTAATTGTATTATGACATGTTTATGACGGCTACTGGCGTCACGTCAAAGTCAGTTGAACATTTTAGTTAAAAGTTAAAGTTAACAATGATAATTATATGTTTAGTAGCCTAAAGGCACGAAAGCTAATTTGAAAATATTACGAAATACATCAGCAATATCTTGTTCGGTATTGTAAACTATTGGAGACAATTGATGGAAACGACTATTTAATAGAATTTGTTTTGATGTAATTCGTACCTAAGTGTACCAGGAGTGATAGGTATAGATTCATCAACACTTGCATCAAAAGCACGTTTTGCATCAAAACTGTTGATATTATTTTGCTACGAAACGTTCTGAACTTAGTCCCAATCATTAGGAAGATCTCTTTGTTTTCGCAATCTTATGTACAAGATACAGTTTCCTTATCAATGATCGGATTTCGTTATTCATCCATGCTGCATATTTGGTTGTAATTGTTACAGGTTTATTTAAATATGTTCATTCACGATATTCAAGAATGTAAGGTTTTCAGGGATATTATCTACGTTCCCCGGCGAGAAAAACATATCTGAGTTTATCTCTTGTTCAAAATACCCCCAAGCCATACTTTGTCGAATGGCTTACTTATATCGCCGAGCACTACCGAAACCTATTTATAAACATTGATAGGAGCATAGACCTTATTGTACAAACACTTTGCACAGCTGCCTCAGGTATGAAAAAACGAACTGGTAAGAGAGGAAACAGAGCTCAAACATTGCATGATGCAGAGTGTGATAAACTGAAAAAAGAAACATGCAAATATTTAAATAGGTTTCGTAAATCTAAGGATGTTCGAGCTCTAGAGGATTACCATTGCATTAGATATACGTATAATGCAGTTTGTTAACAAAAATGAAGTGACTATTTGAAACTGAAACAACAACAATTAGAAAATAGTGTTAACACTTCTAAACAGTTTTGGTCTTCGCTGAAAAAATTGAATGGGAAAGCAAGACAAACAAATGACATTGAGATCAATGAATGGTATTCCTATTTTAAAGAATTGTTTTCTACATCTGGAATTAATGATGCCATGAATAACTATACAGCCAGTCAGGGAGATAAAAATAATTGGCAAAGATGTGATATAAAGAGCTCAAGGACAAATGACATACTTACAATACAATACAATAACTCGAGAAGAAATCAGAAATAGTATTAGACAATTGAAGTTGAACAAATCACCAGGAATAGATGATACTATTTCCGAATTTTTCTTACACTCATCAGATATTCTACTCCCATATCTTGAATTATTGTTTAATGTCATTCTTGAAAATGGGCTTTTTCCACATTCATGGTCGATTGGTATCATTGTACCTATTCATAAGCATGGTGATAAACATCAAACTGAAAACTACAGAGGGATTACTCTTCTAAGTGTCTTTAGCAAAATATTCACTGCCATCATCAATAAACGTCAGAATCCTTTGATAATATGAGCGAATCCCAAGCTGGCTTTAAAAGAGGATATACTACTACTGACAACATATTTGTTTTACATTCACTTATACAGAAAGACTTAAAGGTCACATGCAACCAAAAAATCAAACATAATTTAAACACAATTATCACTTCTTCATGGCATATAATATGCATTGCTGATTATGAAAAAACAAATAAACAAAATTATAAGCGTATAATCTCAAATCAAAAGTGCAATATTTTGTGCTTCGGTTTACCTCCCTCGAAACGAAGCAGCCGGGATACCGAACCCAGTCAGAGCGGGTGGGTGTGCACTCAAGTGTAACGGCTGGTTCATTAGCAGATGCCGCCTTCACGGCTAATTGTGTGTGTATATAGAGATGTTGGGTTTTGTAAATACATGCTCATTTTTTGTGTATAACATTTTGCAATCAACAGACATCATAACATGTCATGTGTTCAAGTATCACACCTGCCTGTCTGTGTAATAACATAATGTGACAGAGACCGAACTCGGGCCATAAATCAATGCGTTTTGTTTATGGTGTATAGCCTGATTGGTCTTAAGTTCAAATTGCATGTGGTCAGTGATCGCAGTTGTGTATTGAATATTGTCATTAGCAGACAGGCAGGCAGACACACAGGTGTCAATAAAACAAGACATTGAGTTTTGTCTGTGACAGCGACATATCTATATCACAGTTAGAAATTGTGTCAACGCTAAATAATGACATTGCTTTTAAGTATCGAACTGAGAAAGTGACTCGGTAAGAAGAACGTGTGGTGAAATAGACAAATGAAATTATATAAACAGTTTATTTACTGTCATAACATATAAAAAGCTCGCGCCTGTGAGATATCAACAAAACATTAGAAAAATAGCTCACACCAAAGCCTTCACCGAGTATTCACCCGACAACCCGCTTCCAAGCTGCGCGAACCTATTTACTTGCGCACGTGCTATGAGCGCAGCCCAGCTGTTGAAACCCGTATTCCCCAGAAAAGTCTGGGGAAAATTACTGAAACGTTAGAACTCCGATTTCGCGCGTTTTTTTTCAACGCGTTATTTTTCAACTTTATAAGTTGAATTTGCATTTTTGACGATTTGTTTCGGTAAGTCCATACCGAAAGGTATCAGAATCTGCAAAGTTGTGTTTTACGTTGCATGTGACCTTTAAATAAGAAAGGTATCAAATTCTATGTTCTTTTTGTAGATTTTGCAAAGGCTTTCGACTCTGTTCAAAAAGAAAAGTTATGGAATCTTCTAAATAATCATTCCTTAAGCAGTAAAATGAGTAAACTTTATGATAACGTAAAGATGTGTGTGAGAAACAATAATGAATATCTGAAACCTTTGAGAGCCAAATAGGAGTAAGACTAGGTTGTATCTTGAGTCCATTTCTATTTTGCTTTCTTTATCAATGAACTAGCCATACAGATTCATGAAAACTGTTCAAATGGTATTCAGCTACATCCAGATATAGTGGTTTAAACATATTTTATTCCATTCAAGAAGAAAGAAAAGGATTGGCAAACAAGCCTAAATGGCTTATATTAATGCCGCTCCATAATACATATGAAGATTCACATTTGTGCAAAATACATGTTTATAGTGGTTATAACAAGTTATCTCTGAATAATAACAATCATGGATATCTACAATTTATCTTGGTTCAGTTTCATGGCCAGTTGATACAAATAAAAAATATAAGAGAAGCTACAAAACTTTATGAATCAAAACGTTTTGATGTAATAATGAATTGATGGACTGACCGTAGAATATCCATATTCGTCTGATGAGATACCGAGTTATTGCCATTTAGCACATCCCGCAGGGAGAACCCTTTCACATAGAAATACGATTCGTATCGAGTGGTATTATATCTAGGACACATGAAAAATAGTGGAATACATCCTCATGATCTTGTGAGCAGGAACAAGAAGCATTATCAGAAATGAAACGATTATACTTATCACTGTTTAAGTCACTGCATCCTAATCTAAGGCGGCAGTGTATTATTTGACAAAATCGGCTACCAAAATTTAGATCGAACATTGTGTTGGTATTAACTTGTGGTGTGATTGAATTCTTAAACTGTCCAACAGAGGAAGCGTTTGTAGCATTTGTAGGTAGGTCATTCCACAGTTTAATTGTATCGGGCAAAAACGATTTGGCGTAATTAGCAGATTTACATCTTATAGACTGATAATTTTCATTATTCCTAAGATTGTAGTTACTGTTATCAGAATACAAACGTGCTAAGCGCGATTTCCGTCGTTAACATCGGCAGGCAAAACGAAAACAACGCAAAGAACTATCTCGTGAACTTGAAATTTCTTCAGAAACAGATATTAATACCTTCTTTAAATCTGTGCGTAAGCTGAGACGCCCGCGGTCAACAGTTGACCAATTAGTGTTTAACAATACCCACACGGACACACCAGAGGCCATATGGTACCTGTGGGGTGCTTACTATGCTAACCTCGCCATACCACATCATGCTGAAACTTTTGATGATGAATTTAAAGCATCTGTGGATATCAAACTGGCAGATATAATTTCACAACCTGTTGATTCTACTGCTGCTGACGCTGTACTATATGCCGATATCCAGCCATCAGAGTTAAAACAACATCTGGTTAATCTAAAGCGTAACAAATCCCCTGGACCAGATCACGTAAACAATGAACATCTTATCTATGGAGGTGACGTACTGGTCGATAAGCTCTGCGTCTTATACAATGCAATTATGAAAGCTGTGTACTTTCCCAATATCTTTAGACTGGGTATGATTGTTCCACTTTATAAAGGAAAAGGTGCAAAATGTGATCCCAAAAACTACAGAGGTATCACCCTAACCTCCTGTATAGGGAAACTATTTGAAAAACTATTACTGTCACGTCTACAATGTTATATAAGCCATATTAATCCCCACTTTCCAGACTCTCTACAGTTTGGATTTAGAAAAGAACACGGTGCAATTATGTCGACGTTCATGCTCAATGATTGCGTAACATATTATGCTGAGCGTGGCTCCCACGTTTTCTCAGCTTTTCTCGATAATGAGAAAGCTTTTGATCACATCTGGCATGGCGGTCTATTTTTAAAACTCCACAATTTGGGTATAACGGGTAAAATGTGGAATCTGCTATATCACAGCTACACCTGCAGCTCTTCTTTGTAATGTACAACGGAAATAAGCTCAGACACATTTGAAGTAAAAACAAGGTGTAGGGCAAGGTAGAGTCTTGTCTGCATGGTTCTTCCTTGTCTTCATAAACGATTTACTAACTGAATTAAGACTTAGTAACAATGGTATATGTGTATATGGTATTGATGTACCATCAGTCCTGTTAGCCGATGATACGACACTGTTAAGTACCACTCCGTCTGGGCTGCAGAATTCACTTCATATTGTTTCAGAATATGCTTCCAGATGGCGCCTAACATATAAGGCATCGAAAAGCACTGTTGTAGTTTTTCGGAAGGGAAACAATCTTGTCCTGAGCTCACATTCTCCTTTTTGCGACACCTCTATTAATATAAGTCCATCAGTAAAATATGGTGGTATCCTACTCTCATCAGATCTGTCTTGTAAAGATAGAGTTTTCGCTAACTGTCAAAAGGCCAGGCAAACCATAAATTCCTTGCGCTCATTGGGTCTTAACAGTACTGACTTACATCCAGTTACATGTGTTAATATATGGAAAAGAATGGTTTTACCTACAAGCTTCTATGGTTGTGAAACCATGCCTACGCTATATAGCAAAAACATTGATTTGGTGGAAAATACCCAACGATATTTCGCTATAAGGCTCAATGGAAATTGAGACTCTCCATTAGAGAAAATATGTCCAGATATGCTGTAATCCATCAAACACTGAGTCTACATAGACTTTACACTCTAATGTATCTGTACCCAGAATATAAAGACAATATACAACTTGCTGTACTAGTCGGTTCTAAAGCCAAATTCTCAAAAGAATGTATGCTTTGTAATAAGTACTGCTATGACCACGATGCCCACATCATTTTGCATTGTGAATCTGTAATGAACCAAAGAAATAACTTTTATATGACGCTACTTGACCTACTGGACGTAGAATTATATGTCTTAATTGAAATGCTTGATGATGAAGATGCCCTTGTACTGTTTTGTGGTGCAAAACTTCACATCCCTGGCCTTCATGAAACAGCATGGCAAACGATCATACTACATTTTTCAAACTATATCTATTCTTTAAAGAATTCCTTGATGTATACTTTCTGAACTATCATTGTTGTAAATATCCGTGCTTTGTACATATCATATGTAGATATACACTGTATGTAACTAACTGATGTTTGTTTATGTAATCTTCGAATATACTTTTGGAGGAAGTAAAGACATTCATTCATTCATTCATTCATTCATTCCCTGGAGCAAGATCACAAAGAT
Source organism: Haliotis rubra (assembly GCF_003918875.1). NCBI lineage: Eukaryota > Metazoa > Mollusca > Gastropoda > Lepetellida > Haliotidae > Haliotis > Haliotis rubra. The sequence continues at coordinate 39,061 of NW_025765012.1, read as the reverse complement.
AGTCAGGAACCATATGGTTTACCATTTTGTAAAATAATGTTAATTTAAATGTTTCTCTCCGTTTCGATAAGGAAGTCATGTTTGTCTCATGATATAGTTTCGCATGGCTTGTACCTCTAACTGCACCGCATATTGTGCGTAAGGCATCTAAGTGAAGGTTTTCTAGTGACAAGGACTGTTCCTTTGTACAATTGTCCCAGAGATGACAGCAATAGTCAAACAGAGGTAAGATAAAGGATTTATACATTGTTACGAGAGTTTTGCGTGATAGTCTATATTTAAAACTACGAAGGCAGTTAATCATAGGGCTAATTTTCCTTATCATTTCATTAATGTGGGAATGCCAGAGGAGGTTTTCCTGAAAAATAATGCCTAGGTGTAGTATAGCTATTTCTTCTATTATTTGCTGATGATATCATACATCTCTCTAGCACTAGTAGTATTCGCGGACTACAAGCAGAAATAAATTAATTAGAAACATACTGTCATGAATGGAAACTAGCCGTAAATAGAGATATAGTATAGCTATTTCTTCTATTATTTGCTGATGATATCATACATCTCTCTAGCACTAGCACTATTCGCGGACTACAAGCAGAAATAAATTAATTAGAAACATACTGTCATGAATGGAAACTAGCCGTAAATAGAGATAAAACTAAAATAATTGTGTTCAAGAATGGAGGTAAACTTGCTGCAAAAGAGAAATGGTACCAACAAGGTGAAATGATAGAAACAACTACGTCTTACTAATATTTAGGAGTTTACTTTAACAAACCACCTATCGTGGTCCTTACATGTCAGAAATGCATCGATGCAAGCAACGAAAATACTAATTGGTATAATTAGATATCTTTATATTCTAGGTGCACGTGACTTGTCACACAAATCATATTTTAGAATCTTCGATGCTAAGATTAGTCCTATACATCTATATGGTTCTGAGGTTTGGGGACTACAAACATTTGATACACTAGAAAAAGTACATTTATATGCAATAAAAAGATTTCTTGGGGTTGAAAGTACTACTTCAAACATAATGGTTTATGGTGAATGTGGTAGGTTTCCATTATTTGTTGAATCTAAAATGAAAGTAGTAAAATATTGGTTAAAAATCGTAAATATGACATCTTACAGATTACCCATAAAATGTTACAATATGATGGTTTTGTACGATAGAAATTGAAAACGTAATTGGGTCACAGATGTCTAAAATTTACTATTTTCTACTGGTTTCGGTAATATATGGCTAGAACAGTGCATAAACTTGCATCCAACTTTTCTCATATTCATTAAACAAGGGTTACAAGATATGTATCTCCAGACGTGGCTTGACCAATTATCTGTATCAAACAAATGTTTCTATTACAGAATGTTTAAGCAATCTATATACAATGAAACCTATTTATCATCTTTGAATGTCAGGAAATATAGAATCACGCTTACAAAATTTCGTTGCTCCTCCCATGATTTGTTAATAGAAACAGGTAGATATATTGAAATAAAAAAAGACGATAGAATATGTAACATATGTGACTTGAATCTAATTGAAGATGAACATTTTTTCTTTGTGTTTGTCCAGCCTACCACAATTTAAGAAATAAGTGTATTAAGAAATATTAGTTTGAACATCACAATATTTATAAATTTATATCTCTGATAACCTACTCTAGCAAGGAACACCTAGAAAAGTTGTCAGTGTTCCTATACCAGGCCTTTTTACACAGGACAAATGTACTCTCTACTGCCTAATAACAACATAGTCAGTTTACATGTACTACAGGCCTGAGTCCTCTTAAGTGCAAGCAAATAAAGACTATTTACCTTTATCTACATGTATCAATCCATCCATTGATACTCTAGACCCTGGTTGCATCTCACTTATTTTACTGCCGTCTTTGAAAAGGTTATATGCAAAATGCATGTACTCACAATCACTTTGGTGTAAAGTTTGGGACTAGATGTTGCCAAATCATGGATTGTCGCCTCAAGCACGGCTGTTATGATGTAAACGCAGAGAGATACAATCGACATTTATCGGAAACTGCCAAATGTCCATGTGGCCATTATAATGAAGACGTCATTTACTACCTTTTTATATGTCGGAACTATAAAACAAATGAAGCATTTTTATATTCAAGAATACGATGTTAAAACAGCTTTATACGGTAACGGCGCAATGAATAATTCAACTAATAGTGATATTCTGAACTCATTAGGTGCCTGACTCTGAAGGTGTGGCCTGCAACTTACTGACTTGAGTTGAAGTATTTCTCAGCGTGTGCTGATCTTAATGCTGCTTTATTTCCGAATGGACGCTTGAAACGAACGTGTTATGAAGTTTGCGTGAATGAGCTGGTCTAGTTTACCGACATATGAGGCTTTTAGGGGATCTTTGTTGGATTTTTAGGTGAAAGTATTGAGTGCTGTGGTTTACAACAAAAATGATAACGATTACAGAAATTGAAGGGCATTACACTAATATGAGGTAGTGTTTATACAGTTGAGTGGATTGTGGTGGTGTTACAATGGCGTGGAGATGGCTGTTAAGTACACAAAGAGGTTGATCTTGGGACAGAAGAATATAATCGGCTTAATGGGATAAGGCAGTAGTATAAACGAATTGGTAAACAAAGGAATTTTGAATCTTGACAGATACATTGCATTACAGAAATAACATATCACAAGAATTCAAGAAGATGTTATTCTACGAATTGTTAATTATCGTGGCTTCCTCGTTTAAACTAATCCCCAAAGCAAACCGCTCATGTAAATCTTTTGGCAACAAACATTGCCCGACAAAAGGCTATTTGTCCGCGTGCGTTGGTCTCATTCAACCGTTTACGTTAAATCTCATTGATAATGGGCGTCTTCCAAAACCATCTGTAAGCCAAACTGCAGTGGAATTGATTGACTGAACTCAATCAACAACCGTCACCTCCAATAGGGTATATAAAACGTGAGTATATCTCACCTCTCATCACCCTGGAATCAGCAACCCTGCCCCTTGACTCGTTCTCAAAGATGGCAAAATCATACTCCGACCACTCGATCAGCACGATCCTTGGTTTGCAGAAAGGTTAGTATTCACGCATAGCAAATTAAGGATTAAATAGTCAAATTGAGTTCAGTGGGATTTCAAATCATGACACCATCTGATATTAAGGCAAATGTAGTTCGCTGAAGGTGTGGGAACAATACCCTGATGTAACTTGATCCCAGTGAATTTCTATAATGTACTTTTTTCATTCAGAATTCCCACGAACATCCAGTTCAACAAGATGCCGGACGGTCCCAGAAAGACGACGTACCATGTACAGTCAACATGCGCTTGATAAGATGGAGGCGATCTTTGAAAAGAATCCCTACCCAGATCTTGACATCAGAGAGAATCTTTCACAAGAGCTCGAGGTCCCCGAGTCGAAAATACAGGTGTGTAGTTATGACTTAATTAATAATTGTGTAAATCAACTTAGAAATTGAATTCAATTGCACTGAAGAAGATGCTTTACTGAATGATGGTCACCAAATTCTTTTGTTATATTTCCAGGTGTGGTTTCAGAATCGTCGTACTCGGCGAGGACGTACCAAGACCCGACGTGGACCCTGTAGCACCAAACAGACAGTCAGTAAACCGTCATACTCTCATCCCATACAGCCTCTCCCCTACTGCAACCCCCTATCATGGTTCCAGGCTCCGTCACCCTCGCTGCCATATCTTCTACCCCGTTGTTCCCCAACAGCTGACCACTTGATCACGTCTCACTCCGGAGCCCAACACTTGAAATCACAGCAACAAGACCATCTGAGAGAACTGTTGATTGGAGAGTTGAGGGCCTACGAGGTCAAAGCTTCCAGCTCCACGGTATCTGATGGTGATTCCAACTTAACATCAGATATTTGCTGACCTCACAAGTGAAGTATCATTAAAGTGCTATCCGTTGCCGAGAGAACTACGTATGGGTTAGTGCTACAAACAATGAAAACCCAGTCAATGGTCAGGCGTTGATGGTGCTACTCCTGGGACAAATGCCTATATTCGAACCGCCTTCTTGAATTCTGTAATAAAGAGTCTCCATTCCACGGATTTTCATGTCGTTTGTTTGTGGCATGTCTCTCATTTGTTGATAATATAGTGATCACTAGACGATCACCATGTAATAAAGACAAGGGCGCCATGCTGGGACTATACTTGGATGGGGTATTGGTACTGTTCAGCGCTTTCAAGACGTAAAAGGTCCTTGCGATACATATCTTAAAACTGCTTTATTTAACCATAAGACTTGTGAATGTATATATAACATTGTAATGAAGTACTGCGTTGTCGCATACATTTAGAGAACACCATAACAAAGTAGATGTTTATATTGCAACATCACACCAGTATTTATTGGCAACATATTTGTTTAACCATGTCAGTGTCAATGGCAGTCTGACTGCGATACAGGGATGAGATCTTTGGGTATCATGTGCAGCCGTTCATTCAAGAGACGTAACAGCACGTTTCAGCAAGATAATGCCCATCCACATGTCGCTCGTGTTGTGATAGATTTCCTGAGACAGCATTCTGGTACTCCTCTGGCCATTTGTCTCCTATCGAGCACGCTTGGGATGAAATGGAGAGAGACAGAATCAGCCATTTACGTTAGCTGAATTGAGACAAGCGTTGGTTCAGACATGGAATAACATACCCAAAGCTTTCTTCCATTGCTTAGTGTTGCCTGAGTGTCTTCGTTGTCAAGCCTACATCGACGCCAATGGTGGACACACGATACTGAATTTGTGAACTGAATTTTGGCACCACATCTCTTCAAGGGCGTGTCACGAAGCCTCATGTCAAATCATACAGATTTCGATATTATCCTGTCAGCGGTTAAACAGTGATTAATGAAAACACCACAAATCATGTTCATATCTTTTTGCGTTAAAAATGGCATAATATCAAATAAGACGACTCCAAAGTCAATGGCCCATTTCCTGTCTTAAATGTAATCATGTATGCCATATATATTTGACATATTCGAGTTGCATAACAACATCTTTCTTCAAAGGATCTTATTTTAGCTACGTATATGGTATTTGTGATAGAAAATCCCGCCTCGGTGTCACAGAGGAGGTCAGTTGATGATCAAAAGCCTTTAGGGAATTCGAACGATGTTTTATTTTGCAATTTCAGGTGATATTCAGAATATATAATCCCATACCTTGCTGCGTACCTGAGATGTACTAATTATTCCATACATAACGATGATACTAACAATGTAATAGTACTGGTACTACGAATAGAATAGAATAGAATAGAATTTGTCTTGCATCAACAGAGCTACTGACACATCAGAGAGAGATGAATTTAAGCATTTTCACATTTGAAAGAGATATGGTACTTGGATGTACGGGCTCTCTCAGTTTTCACAATTGGAAACTTATAGCGGCGGCCTGAATTTTGACAGCTTGATTCACGACTTGCCATCATACATTGATGATAAACATTCAAATCTGACTCCAGCTATTTTACTTGCAGTGTTAACAATTTTGTCTATTTTAGATTTGAGAAAATTGAGAGAGACCTGTACCAACAATGGAAGGAACTGCAATTATATTATTGTTGATATTTCAATAGAAGATAAAAGAATAACACCAACTAATCTTATGGTCCTAATAATGGTGATCCTAAATTTTATATTAATCTATTTGAAAATATTTTAAATTTTGAAAATGATTCTTTAGCAATAGTTGGAGACTGGAACCTGGTGCTTGACCCCACAATTGACCTTGAGAATTACAAGCATGTAAACAACCCAAAATTGAGAAATACTGTACTAGAATTTATAGAAACTTATAATCTTATTGACATTTGGAGAAAGTTTAATGGTAAATCTAGAAAATACACCTGGTGGAAAAAAAACAAGACAACAAGCCAGACTTGATTTCTTTATTGTATCAGAAGACAATTTCGATATAAGGTTGGATTCAGATATTCTGCCAGGCTATAAAAGTGATCACGCAACAATAACATTAACCTTTTCGAACACTTTAAATCAGGAAAGAGGAAGGGGCTACTGGAAGTTTAATAGTTCCTTCCTGTTAAACCCTGAATATGGTACTATAGTCAGAACTGTCCTAAATGATACTATTCAAGAATATTCAACAGAAAAAACTTATCATTTCAAAAACATTGATCACATCAATCTTACTATTTCTGATTCCTTATTCTTAGGAACTTTATCAATGAAAATTCGAAGAAAGACCATATCTTTCTCACCCTACATAAAAAACAAAAGCTAAAAATACAGAGGAACTGGAACTAAAAATAAAACAGTTTGAGGACAATATTAGAAAAAACTTTCAAAACATAGATGAAGAACTTCTTAGTGAATTATCAAAGTATAAGAAAGAAATGGAAGAAATCAAAATTGGGGAAATGAAAGGAATACAAATCCGAAACAGAATTCTTTGGTACTAAGAAGGAGAAAAAACTTCAAAATGTTTCTGCCATCTGGAAAATAGAAATTTCGCAAAAAAATCAATCAATAAATTGGTAACTAATGATAACAAAGAAATTACAGACAGTAAATCAATACTTAATGAAGTTATTTTATAAAAATCTCTATGCTGCTCAGGAACAGAATAAGGAGGAATTCTTCTTGAATCATTCTTTGAATGATATAAAAACTCCAACTCTTAACAAAACACTAAGAGACAATCTTGAAAAAGAAATCGGTATGGAGGAAATTAGCAATGCTGTTTAAAAGATGAAGAATAATAATAGCCCAGGGATTGATGGATTTCCTATTGATTTCTTTAATTTTTTCGGAAAGAATTAAAAATGTGGGTTTATAGATTCGTTAAAAATGCATCAACTAAGAATGAAATGTCTTTAAATATGAAAAGGGGCGTCATCACCTGTATTCCAAAATCCAATAAAGACAGAACATTACTTAAAAACTGGAGGCCTATCACTTTACTCAATGCTATTTTTAAAATTATCAGCTCCTGTATTGCACATAGATTAAAAGCTACTTTAGATAATCTTATTCATTGTAATCAAACTGGTTTTATACCAGGTAGGACTATTAGCGAAAATACAAGACAACTATATGACATAATGTTCGAAACAAGGAAACAAAACATTCCTGGCTTGCTAATTCTGATTGATTTTGAAAAAGCATTTGACACTGGTTCTAAAAGATTTATCAACCTAGTTTTACATAAATTTGGATTTGGCCCCGAAATGTTAAGATGGATAAATATATTGACTTTTGAAACAACATCTTGTGTCATCCAACATGGTAATCTCACTGAATTATTTGCTAATGAACGAGGATGTAGACAGGGAGACCCACTTTCCCCATACATTTTTCTTTTTGTAGCTGAGGTTCTTGGTTGTATGATAAGAAACAATGAAAACATTAAAGGTATTGTCATCAATGATAAGGAATATAAACTGGATCAATGCGCTGATGATACCGAACTATTTCTTGATGGAACGGAGGGGTGTTTATATCATGCTATCGACACAATTAATGCATTTTATAAAATGTCAGGTTTGAAAATAAATTTAGATAAATCAAAAGCAATCTGGATTGGGTCTAAATCTACTGATAAAATATGTAATGACCTGGAAATTGAATGGGTAACGGGTGAATTCGATGTATTAGGTATTAAATTTAGTCCAGATCTTGAAAGCCTATGGGTAATCAACACCAGAAAGAGACTGGAAGAAATTAATAGACTCTTAGCATCTTGGAGAAAAATACATTTATAAAACAGTAATAAACATTCTAGCAATCTCCAAACTAGTTCATATTTTCAATTCCTTGCCCAACCCTCCAGCAGAATTTATTACTTCGCTTGAAAAACTATTTTTTTAAATTCATTTGGAATGATAAAAATGATAAAATAAAGAGGAGTGTAATAAAAAGTAGATATGAAGATGGGGGATTGAGAATGATTGATACAAGCAGATTTATTGACGCTTTGAAGATCAACCTTAAGATTATATTTTTTAAAAAGTGAAAATAAAAACCCATACAATATACCTTTCAAAGACATATTCGGGGCGGTGGGGTAGCCTAGTGGTTAAAGCGTTCGCTCGTCACGCCGAAGACCCGGGTTCGATTCCCCACATGGGCACAATGTGTTAAGCCCATTTCTGGAGTCCCCTGCCGTGATATTGCTGGAATATTGCTAAAAGCGGCGTAAAACTCAGTCAGTCAAAGACATATTCAACTTTGGAGCTAATTCTGAAACTTTTCTTGAGATTGAAAACCCTTTTTTTGGCATGATGTGCTAAAAGCATGGAAACTATTTCACAAACAACATTATGTTGACCCAAATAACATTAATGAAATTCAATCCCAACCACTATGGTTCAATCACAACTTCAAAAACTCTACATATTTTATAAAGAATTGGGCAGAGAAAGGGATTATGAATATTAGGGATATATGTGATGAGAATGGATTACTATCAAAAGAATCTTTAAAAGAAAATTATCATATCAAAGGCACTTTTTTAGTTTTCATATATGTACTGAACATATTACGTGAATCTTGGAAATATACTTTAAAGCACTGTCTCTCTATTCCAGTCAGTAATTTGAATGTAAACCAATGCCAGATACATTTAGTAAAAGCATCCAAAGGCTGCAGAACTTTTTACGATAAACTTATTTGTAATAATAAATATCCAAACATTTGTAATAAATGGCAGCTTTTATTTACTGAAACTGACTTTGATTGGAAAAATATATTTACAGTATATAGAAAGGGATTGCAAGATACAAAGCTTATAGACTTTCAATATAGATTTCTACAAGGTAATATTTACACAAAAAAGGAATCGGTCAAAATGAAAAAAAACGACAACAGTTTGTGTTGTTTTTGCAAAGATGTAAATGAGAGCGTGTGTCATGTGTACTGGGAATGTCAGGAGACTCAAACATTTTGGATAAACCTACAAATTTGGCTTAACAATTATTATCCACATCCATTCAAATTATCAAAAAAACATGATTTGGTCAACTCAACATGAAAATAGATGACTAAATCACATCATCATTTCTGCAAAGAGACATATTCACTTATGCAGTATTAAAAATATGCTTCCAAATCTAACTTTCTATATAAAAACTCTAAAAGAAATATTCTTTGTGGAAAAACATATATCAGCAAAAAATAATAAAATAAATAATTTCCATCATAGATGGAGCCTTCTCTCCCCAGCACTGACTTGTACCTGACATTATCTGTACATTATCTATTTAATGAAATATGCATGTTTATAAATATATTAATACAAAAATATCTCACCTGTACAGCATGTAGCCATATTACTTTAAGCCGTACGTATCATGGCTTGGTATATCTGTAATATTGTAATCTTGGGAACCAATTAAAAACAATAACATAAAATAAAAACAATGGAAGGAACATGTTATATGCTACATAAAAACGATGACATCACAGATGGGGTAATTCTAAAAGTTCGGGGTCTACGCATGAGATGAAACCGTTGCTGACATTCGTTGTATAGAGTGAGTGAGTTTAGTTTTACGCCGCACTCCGCAATATCCCAGCTATATGGCAGCGGTCTGTAAATAATCGAGTCTGGACCAGACAATCCAGTGATCAACAGCATGAGCATCGATCTGCGCAATTGGGAACCGATGACAGGTGTCAACCAAGTCAGCGCAACTGACCACCCGATCCCGTTAGTCGCCTCTTACGACAAGCATAGTCGCCTTTTATGGCAAGCACATGGGTTGCTGAAGACCTATTCTATCCCGGATCTTCACGGGTTCGTTGTATAGAGCTTCAGTGTTAGAGATCCAGTTCAGCTTAGAGTCAATGAAGGTTCCCAGATACTTATACTCCTACACTGTCTCAACACATTCACCGTACATTATCACTGGAGGCATTTCTGTGGGCTTGCTCCGAAATATATAAAAGTAGTGCTAATACTACTGCAAATACAAAACGCTAATAACAATGTGTCAGGACCACCCAACCTTTCAATCTGTAAAACATATGTGCAACTTGACCGTTACATAAATAAATAACAATACGCACATTGGTGTATATAAAACGTATATTTTATGGTTGCGTTCCTTTTTAAAACATGGATTGACATATCAAAACAAATATATTTATAACGGTTACAGAAGTGGAAATGGACTGATTGACATACATGTGTTGGCATGTATGGCCATATTTCTCATTTTGAACTTACAACATATCGAAATTAGCCAGAGGTTGACTTTTATCGTGTGGTGTTTTTGAAAACAATGAAAATATCGTCTCGATTCACGATAAAGTTTTCGGAAGTTTGAGGTCTTTTACTTGTGTGTACATGTTGTCTACCCTGACAGAAATTCAAAATGAATGACATCAGTAATACATGCCAGAACGTTACACATTGCGATACTGAAATATATCATACTGAATAATACCGACTAAACATAGCGCTATTAGGCAAAGCTTTGAGACAAAGACTGACGGCAAATGTACACCTTCGCCAAAACGTTTCTATGTGCAAACCATGTACTCACTGTACATGCGCTATAAACACGATTTGTGTGCAAGATTTTCGTTTATTCTGCCGCAGACGACTCTGCCATATCTTTCACCACAGGCCGTGTGGCAGCCATTCCCCAGGGTCTGATTCCTACCCTACTGCTTCCATGGCCAAGACATACCAGGCAGCGCCGAGTATCTGCGATGTCTGCACTTCCGAATTTTGTCATTCAGCTGCTTTCAAGTGACGCACCCTTCAAATGTCACCAGGAAAGTTAGCGCTTCTGTGCTTCTTCGTTTTTAATCAGTTGATGTACACTTCGTGTTGTTGCCAAATCTCGCAAACGTTATAAAGACGAAACGGTTAGAAGTAACGCAATCGAATTCCCTTATCCTTCATTACACGATATGTTTTTTCATTTTCTTCGTGCACACCCATGTCCTTCCCATGTCCCAACCTTTGTCATGTTGAACGACACTGAGGCAGTTGGCTCATTTTTGTTAAATAGTGCGTAGAACCTAGTGTTAGTGATCTCACATCAGGGTACATTTCCATTACATCTAACGTAGTGCTTACTCTGTGCTCGTCGGTACACTACATTACCTTCTGCCATTTGAAGTAAATGCTTATTGTTCAAACTAGTTCACATATTCATGAACAGTAATACCGGGACGGCTAGATACTGATAGAATTTGGGATAGCGTCGGGATGAAGATAGTCATAGGTCGGGTTCCTTGTCGAATTTCGCTCCTCAATCACCCTTCCGACTTCTTTAAGATCTGCCCGGAATCTGTAAGAGAATCATTAATCAAATGACACGTGTTAGACACGACCGATAAAGAGTTAAACCTGTTGGAGAAGTTCAATATGTCGACACCATTTAAACAGTACTGGCGCTAGTGTACACTGTAACAGACCCGTCAACAAGTCGACACCATTTAGACATTACTGACCGGGTGGTGTAAACTGTAACAGACCAATCAACAAGTCGACACCAGTTAGACATTACTGATCGGATGGTGTAAACTGTAACACACCCATCAACAAGTCGACACCATTTAGACATTACTGACCGGATGGTGTAAACTGTAACAGACCCATCAACAAGTCGACACCAGTTAGACATTACTGACCGGATGGTGTAAACTGTAACAGACCCATCAACAAGTCGACACCATTTAGACATTACTGACGGGATGGTGTAAACTGTAACAGACCCATCAACAAGTCGACACCATTTTGACATTACTGACCGGATGGTGTAAACTTTAACAGTACCATAAACAAGGCGACACCATTTGGACATTACATGACCGGATGGTGTAAACTGTAACAGAACAATCAACAAGTGGACACCAGTTAGACATTCCTGACGGAATGGTGTAAACTGTTATAGAATCATCAACAAGTCGACACCATTTAGACATTACTGACAGGATGGTGTAACCTGTAACAGAATCATCAAAAAGTCGACACCACTTAGACATTACTCACCGGATGGTGAAAACTGTAACAGAACCATCAACAAGGCGACTCCATTAAGACATTACTAACAGGATGGTGTAAACTGTAACAGACCCAACAACAAGTCGACAGCATTTAGACATTACTGATCGGATGGTGAAAACTGTAACAGAATCATCAAAAAGTGGACACCAGTTAGACATTACTGAGCGGATGGTGTAAACTGTAACAGAACCATCATCGAGTGGACACCAGTTAGACATTACTGACCGGAGGGTGTAAACTGTAACAGAATCATCAACAAGTGGACACCAGTTAGACATTACTGAGCGGATGGTGTAAACTGTAACAGAACCATCAACAAGTCGACATCAGTTAGACATTACTGACAGGATGGTGTAAACTGGAACAGAATCATCAACAAGTCGACATTAGTTAGACATTACTGACCGGATGGTGTAAACTGGAACAGAATCATCATCGAGTGGACACCAGTTAGACATTACTGACCGGATGGTGTAAACTGTAACAGACCCATCAACAAGGCGACTCCATTAAGACTTTGCTAACAGGATGGTGTAAACTGTAACAGACCCATCAACAAGTCGACAGCATTTAGACATTACTGACCGGATGGTGAAAACTGTAACAGAATCATCAAAAAGTGGACACCAGTTAGACATTACTAACCGGATGGTGTTAACTGTAACAGAATCATCATAGAGTGGACACCAGTTAGACATTACTGACCGGAGGGTGTAAACTGTAACAGAATCATCAACAAGTGGACACCAGTTAGACATTACTGAGCGGATGGTGTAAACTGTAACAGAACCATCAACAAGTCGACATCAGTTAGACATTACTGACAGGATGGTGTAAACTGGAACAGAATCATCAACAAGTCGACATTAGTTAGACATTACTGACCGGATGGTGTAAACTGGAACAGAATCATCATCGAGTGGACTCCAGTTAGACATTACTGACCGGATGGTGTAAACCGTAACAGACCCATCAACAAGTCGACACCAGTTAGACATTACTGACCGGATGGTGTAAACTGTAACAGAATCATCGACAAGGCGACACCATTTAGACATTACTGATCGGATGGTGTAAACTGTAACAGAACCATCAACAAGGCGACACCATTTAGACATTACATGACCGGATGGTGTAAACTGTAACAGACCCATCAACAAGTCGACGCCAGTTAGACATTACTGTCCGGATGGTGTAAACTGTAACAGTATCATCGACAAGTCGACACCATTTAGACATTACTGATCGGATGTTGTAAACTGTAACAGAATCATCAACAAGTCGACACCATTTAGACATTACTGACCGGGAGGTGTAAACTGTAACAGACCAATCAACAAGTCGACACCATTTAGACATTACTGACCGGATGGTGTAAACTGTAACAGACCCATCAACAAGTCAACACCATTTAGACATTACTGACAGGATGGTGTAAACTGTAACAGAATCATCAACAAGTCGACACCAGTTAGACATTACTGACCGGATGGTGTAAACTGTAACAGACCCATCAACAAGTCGACACCATTTAGACATTACTGACAGGATGGTGTAAACTGTAACAGAATCATCAACAAGTCGACACCATTTAGACATTACTGACCGGATGGTGTAAACTGTAACAGAATCATCAACAAGGCGACACCATTTAGACATTACTGACAGGATGGTGTAAACTGGAACAGAATCATCAACAAGTCGACATTAGTTAGACATTACTGACCGGATGGTGTAAACTGGAACAGAATCATCATCAAGTGGACACCAGTTAGACATTACTGACCGGATGGTGTAAACTGTAACAGACCCATCAACAAGTCGACACCAGTTAGACATTACTGACCGGATGGTGTAAACTGTAACAGAATCATCAACAAGGCGACACCATTTAGACATTACTGATCGGATGGTGTAAACTGTAACAGAACCATCAACAAGGCGACACCATTTAGACATTACTGACCGGATGGTGTAAACTGTAACAGACCCATCAACAAGTCGACACCAGTTAGACATTACTGTCCGGATGGTGTAAACTGTAACAGTATCATCGACAAGTCGACACCATTTAGACATTACTGATCGGATGTTGTAAACTGTAACAGAATCATCAACAAGTCGACACCATTTAGACATTACTGACCGGGAGGTGTAAACTGTAACAGACCAATCAACAAGTCGACACCATTTAGACATTACTGACCGGATGGTGTAAACTGTAACAGACCCATCAACAAGTCAACACCATTTAGACATTACTGACAGGATGGTGTAATCTGTAACAGAATCATCAACAAGTCGACACCAGTTAGACATTACTGACCGGGAGGTGTAAACTGTAACTGACCCATCAACAAGTCAACCCCATTTAGACATTACTGACAGGATGGTGTAAACTGTAACAGAATCATCAACAAGTCGACACCAGTTAGACATTACTGACAGGATGGTCTTAACTGTAACAGAATCATCGACAAGGCGACACCATTTAGACATTACTGACAGGATGGTGTAAACTGTAACAGAATCATCGACAAGGCGACACCACTTAGACATTACTGACAGGATGATCTCATCCAATACTCACTCCTCTTGAACAACAGTCGCTTTTGGATCAAACACATATTGAACCTCGAAGTCCCCCAGACTCTTGACACCCTTGCTGCTGAGCAGTTTGGTGACAACCATAATATCAAAGGTTGTTTTCTTGTCTGGCAGAGCGTGCAGGACATCAGGCATCTTCAGTGGGGACTGGAAAAAAAGACTTAATGGTAATCTGTAGGCAAATCAGTAATTAGACACCTGGACAAACATGACATTTCAAAATGTTAACATATCAATTCATTATAACTGTGAATATCATAATATTCGGTGTCCTGCCACACAGAGTTCAGTTGCTGTAAATATATGTTGTAAAACGGCGTAAAACCATACCCACTCACTCACTCTGCAGGTAGATGGTGATTACATGTTCTTAATGGTAATACTAGCTCTCCCTCAGGAGAATAATTAATAACTGAAAAGCATGTACCTTCTGAAATTCTTTCTATCTCGCTATGCCACGGTTGTTCTCAGTGGGCACTTATCAACTAACAAACTTGAAGAAGCTGGATCAGATGTTTTTGAATAGTAAACAAGCTCTGTTCTTGGTCTTGGATTCAACATGGTCCGAGCGAACATCTTGGAATTTGTTTCTGATGTAACTTCGTTACTTTTCACAACAAATGATTGAAATTGGGCCCTATGCAGCGACTTGGCATGCTAGAAATTTGTGATATGTTTGGTGGCCAAAATTGATTTATAGTAATTTCTATTTACAATGCTGCATGTCTATGTCTCTGCAAACGTGAAAGGGTCACTTGTTTAACGACAATAGACACTAACAATAACGCGCAATAATGTCACATACATCAAAGTTTGTTGTAAGTAGATGACTACATGTCCCTTTGTTAGATACCGATTCCATTATTTCAAAACGTTTATACAGCACAAATGAATTTAACGGTATCCAACGGGGACGTAGTGGACTTGAATAATCTATACTGGAGGGGGAAAGGCATAGTAGTCGTACTGAGAGAAATAGACGGCAGCGTGCTTGACGCTGCAGGTGAAGTTGACCGACGTCAATGTCTGGATGAGGTCATTCAGGTATCGGAATTCACCACTGCCGGGAACACCCTGAGTACAAACAGACCAAACTATACCTGTACATTGTGAGCCGATGACAATGCTGATGATGATTCAGAGATTTAATGAGCGCCCGTTCACATAGGCTACGCTATTTATCAACGTTTTTCCGATCGGTATCCGTGGTATGTCAGCATGTCAGTTCAAATTGAACAATACACAATTTACATTACAAAAAACTGCAATGAATTTCAAATGCTATCTAATGTTTCCCGATGCTTTGCAAAACTATCTAGTGCCTAAAGTTTCAACAGATTTCAACAGAAATGGTCACACGTCACGATGGTGGTCGGACGTGGTACGGAGAGCTGACTGCTCAACTGCGCTTTTATGGTGTAGGAATGAACTTTTACGACTAAATCTCCAAACTACACATTCCAAATGGTTCCAAGTACATTATATGTGAAAATTGGAAGAAGGTGATTTGTAGTTTGGACGATAAATGTTGGATTGACTGAATGTAAAGGATCCCTGGAAATCGTGGCTCTCGCCATCAACACGAGTATGAGCTTCTAACTCCTTGCCTTCTTGCGCCTTGTGATGTGTGCATGTAATTCGCTTGGATTGCTTGGACATATCACGGAGTTATCTCAACGCCACTGAGTGAGTACATACGATTTCCTATGTATTTGACATTGACGCATAGCGCATGGAGAAATCTATCTCAAGTACGCCTCTCACCACAAAACGTAACAGAGACGAAGTGTTCATATCACCAGATTCGGAGATTGACTTTGACTTGAAACGTCAGTGTCCTAATAGTCCAAATCTGGATATTTCTAACAATTCTACCATGATGAGTGCCGAAAGTTTAGATGTGTCTGTTAATAGCCCCACGTCTGATTCTCTTATCTCTGAAGTGGTAAACGCTCTGAAAAACACTGAAGTTCTCACAGCAATAAGCACTAAAGTCGCTGAGGCGATAAGGCCTATGTTTCGTCAAGAAATGGAACAGATCATCTCTCAAAACAAAATTCTTGAGGAGAAAGTGTCACTCACGTCATCCAAACTTATCGAGCAAGAACAGGCAATACAGACTCTCACCAATAAGCTAGACAGAAGTGAACAGTACTCGAGAAGGAATAACATGAGAATCTCAGGGTTGTCTGAGTCCGAGAATGAGGACACTGACCAGTTGATTTTAGACATGGCTAAATCAATAGGCGTAAATCTCAACCCTGGTGACATCGATGTTAGTCATCGTGTTCCCAGACGACCAGCCACTCCACTGGACAATCCACGACCTATAATTGTTCGATTCGTTAGCAACGCCTCGAAACGTGCTGTCCTCAAGTCGAGATCAAAACTCAAATATGTGAAAAACCCTGGAGTCCGTAGAGTCTTCATCATTGAAGATCTTACCGGACCCCGAGCAGCGTTAGCTCGAAGGGGCCACCAGCTCGTCGTGGATAAGAAAGCTGAGGCAACATGGGTAACTAGTGGGGTCATCCTCATTAAGATGCTAGACGGTACGGTTCGAAAGGTCGCCAATAGCGGTCACTTCGATGAAGTGTGCGAGTCGACTAAACTCAAGATGGTGATTAGTCTGAGTCAAGACAAATGAACACCATTACTAACATGAGATAAACTGATTGGGAAACCCATAATGCATTTGCATGATCTCATCAACTGTCGATAGTCATTGCGACTCTATACTCATATATGTCAACATCGTCATGATTGTGCATTAAACTGTGTTATTTACAGAGACATTGTGATATAAACGAACAATATGAACCTCGAAAACATGGTGATACTCGTCACGATTTAGATATGTAACAATTTGCGGACGTGAATTTCTCAACGTCTCACTTCATGCCCACACTCAGTGTCACCCATCGCTAGATGCTACCGGCAGACGTACTGTGAATGTTGTGTAGCACGTGAGTGTGTGGTATGCACGAACAGCATGTCCGTGGTCCTCATGCTACGTAACGGGTCTGTTTACTACAGAAAACACGAACTTACGATTGATCGATCGTCTAAACATGTAATTTGTAAACATTGAGCTTCATCCAACGATAACAAGAGTCCCTTTATACTCACTTGATTTGTATGCATACCATGAGTTTGCTTGCTTAATTTACCATCTCATTAAAATGGTGTGCGTGCACATACGAAGACTCATTTGCTTGCACCTCTAACGAGGGGGAAATCGTGGTTATGAATTGATGCTTCTTAGCACAGCATAGCGTAGTATAATATACATGCATAATAAATTGTATGCGATCTGTGCAGCATAGTATATAAGTATTGTGTAGTATGTGGTACATGTGTGATGTGTTTGTAACACAGCACATAAGCATTATGTGGTGTGCACAGCATAGCACAGATTCACTGTAATGTGTGTAGTTCATGTGCAGCATATTCTTGTAATAGGTGTAGTATGTGTGTAGCATACATTCTTGTAATGTGTGTATTATGTGTGCAGAAGATACATGTAAGTTGCATGTGTATGAATAATTCATATTACCTTATAAATAAGCCTATGCAAATGCGAACTTGTAAATATCTGTGTGTGTATGCATGTAAATGGACAATTGTGTATGGTTTGATGAAAGCATTTATGTATACAACGGCGAGCCTATACGTTTGGAAGTGAATGTATAGATCGTGTAGATATATAGTTAACCAGCTTGTAATTGCTTACCTGCAGATACTCCGTTGTCCTTAGTTTTTGGATTGTTCCTCCCATAAAGACGCATCTTGCCTGAGTAGTAAGTTTCTATATTTATAACATATACTACTATATTTCTCAACTTTCTTTCAAATTTATGGTTACTTGCTTTGGTTTAAACATATATATTTCCACACGAGGAACCGGTTTGGTAAACAAGCAGTATGTTGCTAAGTTTATGTTTACGATTATGTTTACGAATTGATTTACGAATGTCAATGTCAAGGTTTAACTTTGCTTCAAATCTTGATAATCTTGTTTGGAATAAATATCTCATAAATATTGATAAACACATGAGTAAACCTAAGTACTACTAAGTTATATTAATGTATCATATAATGATGAAGTATGTTTTTAGCAGTCGCATGCCATTTGTTACGTTTTTAAATGAGTCTCTGTGTCTCAGGTGTTATGAAGTTTGTGTGAATATGTTGGTCTTGTTTACCGACATATGAGGCTTTTAGGGGCGCTTTGTTGGATATTTCAGTGAAAGTTTTGAGTGATGTGGTTTACAACAAAAATGATAACGATATACAGAAATTGAAGGGCATTACACTAAGATGAGGTAGTGTTTATACATACAGTTAAGTGGATTGTGGTGGTGTTACAATGACGTGGAGATGGCTGTTAAGTACACAAAGAGGTTGATCTTGGGACAGAAGAATATAAACGGCTTAATGGGATAAGGCAGTAGTATAAACGAATTGGTAAACAAAGGGATTTTGAATCTTTGACAGATACATTGCATTACAGAAATAACATTTCACAAGAATTCAAGAAGATGTTACTCTACGAATTGTTAATTATCGTGGCTTCTTCATTTAAACTAATCCCCACAGCAAACAGCTAATGTCAATCTTTTGGCAGCAAAAGGCTGTTTGTTCGCGTGCGTTGGTCTCATTCAACCGTTCACTTTTAATCACTTTGATATCGAGCGCCTTCCAAAACCATCTGTAAGCCAAACTGCAGTGGAATTGATTGACTGAACTCAATCAACACCCGTCAACTCTAATATGGTATAAAAGACGTGAGTGTATCTCACCTCAAATCACCCATGAATCAGCAACCTTTGAACTTGACTCGTTCTCAAAGATGGCAAAATCATACTCCGACCACTCGATCAGCACAATCCTTGGTTTGCAGAAAGGTTAGTATTCACGCATAGCAAATTAAGGATTAAATCGATTGAATCGTCAAATTGAGTTCAGTGGGATTTCAAATCATGACAGCATTTGATATTAAGATAGATGTGGTTCGCTGAAGGTGTGGGAATAATATCCTGATGTTACTTGATCCCAATGCATTTCTACAATGTACTTTTTTCATTCAGAGTTCCCACGAACATCCAGTTCAACAAGATGCCGGACGGTCCCAGAAAGACGACGTACCATGTACAGACAACATGCGCTTGATAAGATGGAGGAGATCTTTGAAAAGAATCCCTACCCAAATCTTGACATCAGAGAGAATCTTTCACAAGAGCTCGAGGTCCCCGAGTCGAAAATACAGGTGTGTAGTTATGACTTAATTAATAATTGTGTAAATCAACTTAGAAATTGAATTCAATTGCAATGAAGAAGATGTTTAACTGAATGATGCTCACCAAATTCTTTTGTTATATTTCCAGGGGTGGTTTCAGAATCGTCGTACTCGCCGAGGACGTACCAAGACCCGACGTGGACCCTGTAGCACCAGACAGTCAGTAAACCGCCATACTCTCATCCGAAACAGCCTCTCCCCTACTGCAACCCCCTGTCATGGTTCCACGCTCCGTCACCCTTGCTGCCAGATCTTCTACCCCGTTGTTCCCCAACAGCTGACCACTTGATCACGTCTCACTCCGGAGCCCAACACTTGAAATCACAGCAACAAGACCATCTGAGAGAACTGTTGATTGAAAGAGTTGAGGGCCTACGAGGTCAAAGCTTCCAGCTCCATTGTATCTGATAGCGATTCCAACTTAACATCAGATATTTGCTGACCTCACAAGTGAAATATCATTATAGTGCTATGAGTAGCCGAGAGAACTACTTAGTGTTAGTGCTACATACAATGAAAACCCAGTCAATGTTCAGGCGTTTATGGTGCTACTCCTGGGAAAACTGTCTATGTTCGAACTGTCTTCTTGAATTCTGTAATAAAGAGTCTCCATTCCATGGATATTCATGTCATTTGTTTGTGGCATGTCTCTCTACTGTTGATAATATAATGATCACTAGACGATCACATGTAATAAAGACAAGGGCGCCATGCTGGGACTATATTTGGATGGGGTATTGGTACTGTTCAGCGCTTTCAAGACGTAATAGGTCCTTGCGATACACACTGTGCAAAGACACAATAAGTCGTATCTCCAAACTGCCTGACTTAGGAATATATTTCACTTGTGAAATTCGGAGTACAAATATAACATTGTAATGAAGCACTGCATGGCCGCATAAATTTAGAGTGTATTATAACAAAGTAGATGTATATATTGCAACATCATACCATCAATCATTGACAAAATATGTGTTTAACCATGTCATTGTCAATGGCAGTCTGACTGCGATACAGGGATGAGATATTTGGGTCACATGTGCAGCCGTTCATTCAAGAGACGTAACAGCACAGACTTCCTGAGACAGCATTCAGGTACTGCTGTGGCCATATGTTTCTCGGGACCAGTCTCCCATCGAGCACGTTGGGATGGAGAGACGTTTTCGTAAGGCCCAGAATTAACCCATGATGTTAGCAGAATTGTGCAAGCGTTCGTTCAGACATGGAATAACATACCCCAAGCTTTCTTCAATTGCTTAGTGTCGTCTATGCATCTTCGTTGTCAAGCCCGCATCGACGCCAATGGTGGACACACACGATACTGAATTTGTGAACTGAATTTTGACACCACATCTCTTCAAGGGCGTGTTACGATGCCTCATGTCAAATCATACAGATTTCGATATTATCCTGTCAGCGGTTAAACAATGAGTAATGACAACACCACAAATCATTTTGCATTAAAAATGGTATAATATCAAATAAGACTACTCCAAAATCCTTGTTCCATTTCCTGTCTTCTGTACAATTTTAACTTTGTGTATGTACACAGTCTTAGAATGTAATCATGTATGTCATATATAATGGACATATTCGAGTTACATAACATCTTTCTTCAAATGATCTTATTTTTCCTTCGTATATGGTAGTTGTGATATAAACACCACGCCTCGGTGTCACAGAGGAGGTCAATTGATGATCAAAAGCCTTTAGGCATTCGAAAGATGTTTTATTTTGCAATTTCAGAAATATTCAGAATATAAAACCCCATACCTTGCTGCGTGCACATAAAACTCGAAGAAAACATGAGATGTACTAATTTGTTCATACATAACGATGATACTAATAATGTAATAGTACTGGAACTACGAATAGAAACGAAAAGAATAGAAGGATAATATTGCCTTTTCATGAATTTGTCTTATATCAACAGATACTGACACATCAGAGAGATACGAATACATATCATATTTACATACATTCATGAATTTAAGCATTTTCACACTTGTTTAAAAGAGATAAGGTACTTGGAATAAAGGATGTACGGGCTCTCTTAGTTTTCCCAATTAGAACTTTGTAGCGGCAGTCTGAAGGGAGGACGTTGTATTCCGAATTTAAGTAGTGAGTTGGGTCAGATATAATTTTGACAGCTTGATTCACGATTTGCCGCTCATATATTGATGATAAACATTCAAATTTGACTCCAGTTATTTTACTTGCAGTGTTAACACTTTTGTCTATTTTAGATTTGAGGTCAACTGAGAGAGACCCGTACCAACAATGGAAGGAACATGTTATAATATTCCGAAAATGCAACATAAAAACGATGACATCACAGATGGGTTAATATTAAAAGTTCGGGGTTTACGCATGAGATGAAACTGTTGCTGACATTCGTTGTATAGAGCTTCAGTGTTAGAGATCCAGTTCAGCTTAGAGTCAGTGAAGGTTCCCAGATACTTATACTCCTACACTGTCTCAACACATTCACCGTTCATTATCACTGGAGGCGTTTCTGTGGGCTTGCTCCGAAAATATATAAAAATAGTTCTATTACTACTGCAAATACAAAACACTAATAACAATGTGTCAGGTCCACCCAACCTTTCAACCTGTAAAACATATGTGCAACTTCACCGTTACATAAATAAATAACAATACGCACATTGGTGTATATAAAACGTATATTTTATGGTTGCGTTCCTTTTTTAAAACTTGGATTGACATATCAAAACAAATATATTTATAACGGTTACAGAAGTGGAAATGGACTGATTGACATACATGTGTTGGCATATATGGCCATATTTCTCATTTTGAACTTGCAACATATATCGAAATTATCCAGAGGTTGACTTTTATCGTGTGGTGTGTGACGTTTGAAAACAATGAAAATATCGTCTCGATTCATGATAAAGTTTACCGAAGTTTGAGGTCTTTTTACTTGTGTATACTTGTTGTCCACCCTGACAGAAACTCAAAATGAACAACATCAGTAATACATGCCAGAAAGTTACACATTGCGATACTGAAATATATCATACTGAATAATATGGTAATCTAAACATTGCGCCATCAGGCAAAGCTTTGAGACAAAGATAGACGGCAAATGTATACCTTCGCCAAAACGTTTCTATGTGCAAACCATGTACTCACTGTACATGCGCTATAAACACGATTTGTGTGCAAGATTTTCGTTTATTCTGCCGCAGACGACTCTTCCATCACAGGCCGTGAGGCAGCCATTCCCCAGTGTCCGAGTCCTACCCTCTTGCTTCCATGCCCAAGACATATCAGGCAGCGCCGAGTATCTGCAATGTCTGCACTTCCGACTTTCGTCATTCAGCTTCTTTCAAGTGACGCATTAAAGTGACGCATCCTTCAAATGTCACCAGGAAAGTTAGCGCTTCTGTGCTTCTTCTTTTTTAATCAGTTGATGTACACTTCGTGTTGTTGTAAGGCCAAAACTCGCAAAACGTTAAAAGACGAAACGGTTAGTAACGCAATCGAACTTCCCTTATCCTTCATGACACGAATTCTTTTTCATTTTCTTCGTGCACAACCATGTCCTCCTCATGTCCCAACCATTGTCATGTTGAACGACACTGAGGCAGTTGGCTCACCAACAGTGCAATGCATGAAATGATATAATGGTTTCTTCCAATGCATACCGAACCTGACTTCGTGTTTAAAATGATTTCCACTGGTGAGTATGCACTTTCAAAAGTTTACAAAATATCCAAATTATGTATTTTGTTAAATAGTGCGTAGAACCTAGTGTTAGTGATCTCACATCAGGGTACATTTCCATTACATCTAACGTAGTGCTTACTCTGTGCTCGTCGGTACACTACATTACCTTCTGCCATTTGA
Organism: Haliotis rubra; assembly: GCF_003918875.1. NCBI lineage: Eukaryota > Metazoa > Mollusca > Gastropoda > Lepetellida > Haliotidae > Haliotis > Haliotis rubra. Next base: position 15,258 of record NW_025765012.1, on the reverse strand, counting down.
AGTAAATGCTAATTGTTCAAACTAGTTCACATATTCATGAACAGTAATACCGGGACGGCTAGATACTGATAGAATTTGGGATAGCGTCGGGATGAAGATAGTCATAGGTCGGGTTCCGTGTCTTATTTCGCTCCTCAATCACCCTCCCGACTTCTTTAAGATCTGCCCGGAATCTGTAAGAGAATCATTAATCAAATGACACGTGTTAGACACGACCTATAAAGAGTTAAACCTGTTGGAGAAATTCAATATGTCGACACCATTTAAACACTACTGAGGCGCTGGTGTACACTGTAACAGAATAATCGATATATCGATACCATTTAGACATTACTGACCGGATGGTGTAAACTGTAACAGAATCATCAACAAGGCGACACCATTTAGACATTACTGACCGGATGGTGTAAACTGTAACAGACCCATCAACAAGTGGACACCATTTAGACATTACTGACCGGATGGTGTAAACTGTAACAGAATCATCAACAAGGCGACACCATTTAGACATTACTGACCGGATGGTGTAAACTGTAACAGAACCATCAACAAGTCGACACCATTTAGACATTACTGACCGGATGGTGTAAACTGTAACAGAATCATCAACAAGTCGACACCATTTAGACATTACTGACCGGATGGTGTAAACTGTAACAGAATCATCAACAAGTCGACACCATTTAGACATTACTGACCGGATGGTGTATCAACAAGTCGACACCATTTTGACAATACTGACAGGATGGTCTAAACTGTAACAGAATCATCAACAAGTCGACACCATTTTGACATTACTGACAGGATGGTGTAAACTGTAACAGAACCATCAACACGTCACGACACCATTTAGGGATTACTGACCGGATGGTGTAAACTGTAACAGAATCATCAACAAGTGGACACCATTTTGACATTACTGACCGGATGGTGTAAACTGTAACAGAACCATCAACAAGTCGACACCAGCTAGACATTACTATGGTGTAAACTGTAACTCATCACCAAGTCGACACCATTTTAGACATTACTGGGATGGTGTAAACTGTAACAGACCCATCAACAAGTCAACACCATTCAGACATTACTGACCGCATGGTGTAAACTGTAACAGACCCATCAACAAGTCGACACCACTTAAACATTACTGACCGGATGGTGTAAACTGTAACAGACCCATCAACAAGTCGACACCATTTAGACATTACTGACCGGATGGTGTAAACTGTAACAGAATCATCAACAAGGCGACACCATTTAGACATTACTGACCGGATGGTGTAAACTGTAACAGACCCATCAACAAGTCGACACCATTTAGACATTAATGACCGGATGGTGTAAACTGTAACAGAATCATCAACAAGTCGACACCATTTAGACATTACTGACCGGATGGTGTAAACTGTAACAGAATCATCAACAAGGCGACACCATTTAGACATTACTGACCGGATGGTGTAAACTGTAACAGAATCATCAACACAGACATTACTGGCGGATGGTGTAAACAACAGAATCATCAACAAGTCGACATCATTTAGACATTACTGACCGGATGGTGTAAACTGTAACAGAATCATCAACAAGTCGACACCAGTTAGACATTACTGGCGACAGGATGGTGTAAACTGTAACAGAATCATCAACAAGGCGACACCATTTAGACATTACTGACCGGATGGTGTAAACTGTAACAGAATCATCAACAAGGCGACACCATTTAGACATTACTGACCGGATGGTGTAAACTGTAACAGAATCATCAACAAGGCGACACCATTTAGACATTACTGACCGGATGGTGTAAACTGTAACAGAATCATCAACAAGGCGACACCATTTAGACATTACTGACCGGATGATCTCATCCAATACTCACTCCTCTTGAACAACAGTCGCTTTTGGATCAAACACATATTGAACCTCGAAGTCCCCAGACTCTTGACACCCTTTGCTGCTGAGCAGTTTGGTGACAACCATAATATCAAAGGTTGTTTTCTTGTCTGGCAGAGCGTGCAGGACATCAGGCATCTTCAGTGGGGACTGGAAGAACAGACTTTAAAGGTAATCTGTAGGCAAATCAGTAATTGGACACCTGGGCAAAAGTAACATGACATTTCAAAATGTTAACATATCAATTCATTATAACTGTGAATATCATAATATTCGTTGTCCCGCCACACAGAGTTCAGTTGCTGTACATTCCGCAGTCTGTTGTGGTAGTACAGGAGTAAATATATGTTGTAAAACGGCGTAAAACCATACCCACTCACTCACTCTGCAGGTAGATGGTGATTACATGTTCTTAATGGTAATACTAGCTCTCCCTCAGGAGAATAATTAATAACTGAAAAGCATGTACCTTCTGAAATACTTTCTATCTCGCTATGCCACGGTTGTTCCCAGTGGGCACTTATCAACTAACGAACTTGAAGAAGCTGGATCAGATGTTTTTGAATAGTAAACAAGCTCTGTTCTTGGTCTTGGATTCAACATGGTCCGAGCGAACATCTTGGAATTTGTTTCTGATGTAACTTCGTTACTTTTCACAACAAATGATTGAAAATGGGCCCTATGCAGCGACTTGGCATGCTAGAAATTTGTGATATTTTGGTGGCCAAAATTGATTTCTAGTCATTTCTGTTTATAATGCTACATCTCCATGGCATGTCTCTGCAAACGTGAAAGGGTCACTCGTTTATCGACAATACACACTTACAACAACGTGTAATAATGTCACATACAGAGTAGTATGGTGACCGCACATTTCGAGGTGACGTAACGTGACGCAACCTCGAAAATATACGGCCACACTGACGTCATACGCGTATGACGTCACGACGATTGGTCTCGTGACGTCACGATCTACAAACGAAGGTAGTGACGTCACTTGATGGTGACGCAACCTCGAAAATATACGGCCACACTGACGTCATACACGTATGACGTCACGACGATTGGTCTCATGACGTCACGATCTACAAACGAAGGTAGTGACGTCACTTGATGGTGACGCAACCTCAAAAATATACTACCACACTGACGTCACGCCCTACAACGACGGTATTGACGTCACGTGGTCATTGAACCGTCACAAATAAGGGTAATGGTCGTCTAGTACGTGTTCGTGCATGTACGTGTGTGTGTGTGTGTGTGTGTGCGTGCGCGCGCACGTGTGACATAATGCTCTCTTCTACCTTTCCACACTCCCACAATTCGCGAATCAGCACCAACTAAATGTGTACGATATCAAAAAAATTTTTATACAGGTATATACAACATATAACACAATATAATACAATATATACATACAATTTCATACATTTCACAAAATGAGGCGACCTCTCCGGTTGCGCACACGGATACGGCGAGTAGGTGTCTCGCCGTTCCTGTGCACGTCTGCAACCACTGTCACCGTATTTTCTGAGGGGTGGTGACGGTTATGAGAGGCCTCTTCAAAATTAGTGAAAGCTCCTCCATCGCCGTCGTCGTCCCACGACAGCTGCTGGGCGTGTTCCCCTTCCTCTTCATCGTCGTCGTCGATGAAGAGGGGGGAGTGTACCGATGTCGGGTGGGAGGGGTAAGGGGAGGTGTTGTCATCATATACAAGAGGTCCCTGAGGGCTGAGGGCTCCATCTTCATCATCTTCTTCCACCTTCTCTGTTGGTATGCTCTCACAATAGGGGTAGCCACCCCCAAGGTCCCTCTCCTTTCACCCCCATCCACACTACGAGCAATGTTTCTATATTGTATGCTAGACATCACTATCCCCGTAGTCTGTGTGCCAACATCAGATGTCTTCACGACACACTTAGCACACCTCTCTACGGGGATCACCAGGGCATCTTCGGTGGTCCAGTCATCTGTCGTAGGTTGTTCCCTTTTGACCTTCTTAGCGGCGGGGGTGACATCTACCGCACATGACCGGGCGTAGTGGCCACTCCCTCCACACTTGTAACATGTGGCCGTCGGACATTGGGGAGCCAGTGACCAGAGTCCCCACATCTATAACAATGACCATAAGAAGGAGTAGTCGTGGCAGTCGGTGTAGGAGTCGTGGCAGTCGTGGACGGCGTGGAAGGTGGGGTGGTGATCACGGAGGAAGAGGACATGTTGAAGGACGGGCAGGTCCTCCTGTAATGGCCACTCTGTTGGCAGATGGTGCACGGCATGGGGCAATCTTTTCCCCAGTGCCCCTGTCCCCACACCTTTTCCACACACCGCCAATGGACAGTTCTTAAACACGTTGTCATTTTTCTGGGGACACTTCCAGCAGTATAGCATGCTTGTTGGAGCAGCATCACACATCTTGCTTGAATCCATGGTAGTAGTAGTAGTGGTAGTTGTAATAGCCGTGGTAGTAGCAGTAGTAGTAGTAGCGAGAGCTGGTCAGGAGTCACGTCTTACTGTATGGCAAGCGGTAGTCAGTATGATTTGACAGTGGTCAAGCGAATGGTCATATACACCCCAAAGGGTAATTGAGCGTCCGCGTTGTAGACATGATCATACACGTCCGACACGACGCAGCAGGAACACGAAAATCGCCTCTATTATCTTACGCACCATATGTCCACGGTTTATCGTATATTCCTACTCATGGGTCTAACCACTCCTTATTAAACAATCGTTTCGACCACCGCGTGTGCCGAAGCCTTCGAAAATAGCCCCTACGTGCGTCGTTAATCGGCCTAACTGCTCTAATCGTCCCCTATTATACGCAATCGTGAGTGTCCACCCCGTCGTCTCTACACCCTTCTCCTTCGAAAATAATCCCCTACGTGCGTCGTTAATCGGTCTAGTTGCTCTAATCGACCCTATTATACACAGCCGCTAGTGTCCACCCCTTCGTCTCTTCACCCCCCTCCTTCGATAATAATCGTCCCTGTCATACACAACCGCGAATGACCACCCCGTAAACCAAACAACCTTCTCTCTCTCTCTCTCTCTCTCTCTCTCTCGCTTATCACAAAATGGCGCACAACGACAACATTCTCATCATGGTTGACGAGGAAGACCCCGTAAACGAACTAGTAAGAAATACGAACACGTCTCTTATAGAACATTCCGAGGATGACATACTTATATTTTTTTCGTCGGATGATGAGGAATTCCAACGCCTCAGCAGTGACACATGCCGACAGTCCGGGACAGGGCAACCTTTGCGACAACACGACGACGACATCATCGAGGTCGTAGAGGAAGGGTTGCCGTGTCATTCTCCCCGCAACGACGGTCACAACGAGGTTATCGAGGAAGAAAATGGCGAGTATGACTACTCGCCGCAACAAGTTTTTTTCCTCAGAGAACTTCATCGGATGGATAGTCAGAGATATAGGGTGTCTAACATCGTTTACCTCTTCGGGTTTTTACAACAATTTCTGGAGAGAGTACAGAGCAGCGTGGATGTGGAAGACAACCTGTCACGCGGGTTCGACTCCCTCGTGGCTCATTTGGGTAACTCGGAAAGTAAGTGTATAAAAAACAACATAAGCTCTATACATTTACAGTGTGGTAACTAATAATTTTTTAACATTGCTTGTCTTTTCAAAGCTGACATAAGCGCATTCTTGATGCCATTATATTTTTCTTTTACTTTTTCCCTAGATATACGCCCTCAGGATATCGTCACCCTGTATATTCATCATCACGCCCTCAAGCCCGTTAAAAGCCATACCGTCAGTCAGGTTTGAAGAACTCACGGGTGACATCATATTAGCGGTATGGAACACGTTGCCCAGTCTAACACATATTTTACGTTTGACAGTACCATGACCGTAAGGTTACACATAGTGAGGAATCCCGCTGTAGGTAGAGGTAATGGTCGCTTGACTAAGAAAGAGCTAATCACGCTGGAGGCTTTTACCAAACGTAAAACCACTAGGGGTGGTTGTCTTACTAAAATAGAGAACAGCGACAATTTATGTCTAGGTCTATTGCTGTAGCCCTATATTTTCTAAAGCATGCTTCGCAACCACGGGATGTGTCCAAGAAGGAACGCAGACAGCGATATACAGAGCGTGAAGCGTTCCTGTGAGAGATGCGCGGGTGTACAAACGATAGCCACGCATGAATTGTACAGGCGAGCGGGTCTCCGCCTGGAGCGTGTATGGAAGGTCGTCCCGCTTGGGAGGCCTTCCAAACATGTCTAAGGAATGAGGCGCTTTGCATGTACACACCATTACACCCGGTAATGGTGCTCTTATCTTGTAAGCTCCACGCACTCCTCTTGACACGGTTGAAACACATCCCCTGTATCGATATTTTCTGGTGGCCTGCTAACACTCCCAGAGGTGGACCGCATGGTCACTATGACTGCATCAATACAGTGGTAGGGCTGTACGGGAATAGTAAATATTGTTGGGTGTGCCATAGAGGGTACAAGGCGGACAATACTCATGCATGCACTAAAGAGTACGCTGCGTGTGGGAAATGCGGGCGTAAGGGTAAAAGCTGTCTGAATGATTTTCGACGACAGAGGCAGCAACAGCACCATAGCCGCGGGTACCCGGTAGTGACGTCGGCGAGCTGTTGCTGTTCGGTCAACCTTGTCGAGAGTGTCGGGTGTGGTTTCCTAAGAGGGACTGTCACGCTGCTCATATCGCCAACCGCGTTTTGTGGACGAGAGAAATTCTGGTGTCCTAAATGTAAGACCAATAGAAATGCAGACCACGGAGTGTCTCAAAGACAATAAAGATAGGGTGTGTTATCGGTGTAAAAGTTTTTTCGGACCTTCGCGTGACCGCTGCCACATACCCGCTGACATCGTCAAGGATGAGGACCGCTGTGAGACTATGATTTGACCAAGTACGTTTTTACGATTTCGAGTCCATGTGCGACGAAAATGGTAAACACATACCTAATCTATGCGTTCTCCAGCTCGGTTGCGGCAAGTGTATGGGATCAGAATCTGAATACCTGTGTCAGACATGCCCTTGGCGTAGTGAGAGTAAAACCGGCTGCGTGCCTACTGATTTTAAACGGGAAATAGTCATAGACGGTCCCCATACCGAGACACTCGTAGGGCTGTTTTTTTCTCGTCTCGTACCACCCGCGCAGAAACCACGAGATACTGCCGAGAACATCGCCACCCCTCCCGAGAGTGAGTCTACCGACACGGTCAATCACAATTCTACCGCAAATGACGCCGACAGACGCTTTAGCATAGTGGTCGTGGCACACTATTCTAATCGTTGTTAAATCGTTGTTAGAACATCTCACTCAGAAACCGCAAGTTATTTTGACAGGGGGTAAAATTTTGAATATGACCATCGGTAGGCTACTTTTCCGTGACTCACACAACTATATCCCTACAGCTCTGAAAAAGTTCTGCGATACTTTTGCTTTGGAAGACGGTGAAAAGGGATATTTTCCGCACCTTTTTAATAAGACTGGCGCGTACCAGACAGCTATCCAGAGTAAACTACCACCCAAACATTACTACGATCCGATAGCATGTCATGGGACGATCGCGAAATTCTTAACGGGTATAGGGAAAACCGCAGGACACCTTTCAACATGCAGGTCGAGCTCTTGAAGTATTGTCGGTAAGATGTGTCCATCTTAAGATGGGGTTGTGCTTCTAAATTCATAGATGCCTTCATGTCCCTTAACGACGTTAACCCTTTGTACGAATGCATCACGTTGCCTCATGCCTGCATGTTGACCTTTAGACGCTAAGTACCTGAAACCCGACACTATAGCTATAATAATACTCGGGTAATGAGGACAATCAACCGCGACAGTCTAAAATATGTACCCGAATGGTTGGCGCCTCTTGAACGAAACCGGGTTTACAGTTGGACCGTGGAAGTATCCTTCACCTGCGTATCGTTGATGACCACTGCTCGGTAACGACGACCGAGGGGAGACGCCATACCTTCAAGGTAGACGGATACGATCCGTACAACAAAGTAGTGTACGAATTCCTGGGATGCTTTTGCATGGTTGCATGTCGTGCTTTCCTCGTAAGCGGAATGTCAAAGTACACTACGGCTCAGGCACTACCCTGGCAGACAGACAACGACCGTACCATGTATCGTTTAGGTCTTTTTTACGGGACCATGCGGAAGTGTCTGCCATACACGTCATATGGGAGGTCATTACAGAGCCGTTAGGCCCAGGGAAGACTTAATTACCTAACGAGGCTGTCGCGCCTTCCAACCTCGACGCCGTTTTACGGGGGTCGTATCTAATGGGATTCACTTGCACAAAAGTGCGTGGCGAGGGAGAAAAATACGGTATGCCGACGTGATGTTCAGCTGTACCCATACGTGTAAACGGGTCGCTTTCCGTGATCTCACCCCGCGTTTTACACAACCCTCTCCGACGAGCTGTTCGAATTGGATGGGCTCGTCAAATGTGACATTCTTCCCCTCGGCGTCTCTATCATCCTCTCCTACCATACCGCGACTAACGGGAAGCTTTACTTCCTCTCTGCCGAACGTGTGTGCGAAACGCATGCCAGCAACGCGCGTGTCAGCATACCGACGATCAGAGATCATGGGTGGTAATGCATTACACCACCGTGGAAGTACAGAAAGCGGTTCGAGAACTGGGTTACGTGGTTAGACGTATTTTCTCCGCATGGCACTTTTTCCGGTTCGAGGTTTCACGACAGAGCAGCCGACACCTCGGGTTGTTCGCGAGAATACGCCGACAACTTCTACAAACTGAAACAGGAAGCTGGCGGCTATCCTGAGGAGTGTAAGACGGATGATAGTAAGGCACGTTTCGTCGACAGGGTTTCTAATAAGGAAGGTGTTCGTCTGACCCTGCCAATATTAAAAACAAGGGTATGCCATAGTTAAGTTTATGATGAACAGTCACTGGGGCAAATTTGGTCAGTCTAATGACAAGACCCAGTGCCAGTACATCACAGACGAGAGAAATTTCTACGACCTCTTTCACGACAAGACCATAGAACTGAAAGACGTCGTTTTGATTAGCCCCGACACTCTACTCGTCACCTACTCTCCCGAGGAAACACACCTAATACCTCATACCGCCAGCAATCCCGCCTTAGCCGCATGGGTAACGGCACAAGCGCGTTTGAAGCTGTATGAGGCCTTGGACGCCCTAGGCGAAAACGTGTTGTACTTTGACACGGATTCGGTCATTTACGTACAAAACGATGACGCCCCCTCTGTTTGAAGCTCGGTGATTCTTTGGGCGAGTGGACTGACGAAATAGAGGATGGTAATTGGATTGACGAATTTGTCACCTGCAGACCGAAAATTACGCCTATAGGCTACACCATCCTCCGCGTGAAGGTCCTCAGGAAGTTTGCAAAATTCGAGGTTTCACCTTGAACTATCGCTCCTCGGCCTCGTCTGAATTTCAAGGCCATGGTCAGGACAGCTCTTAAGCCTAGAAAACTGAGGGGAAGATAAGCGTCACGTACCCTTTATTTTCTCAAGAGGGCTGGGCTTAAGCGTAATGGGCTGGACGTGCACACCACCGTTCAAACTAAAGAATACGGGTTTTGTTACACAAAAAACGTCGCATTATTCGCGACCCCGCAACCTCTAGGCTTGACCTATACCGCGGCTTACGGTTACGAAAACCAATGCCTCGTGATTCGTCGATCCGCGTCCGACCGGTAATAGCTCGCTAGACAGTCGCTCTCTACTATAAAAGTCACGAACAGCTCCCTTACTTCGCCTCCAGCTGTATAATAGTCTTTTCCTCACCTCGCTCCATTCACCATCACCTACGGTCATGTCTCTACAGTCAAACGATCATATGTGTAAGAACGACGACGTGTTCCAAATCAGCTACGCCCTGACGAACGCCCTCTGTCAGTTAATGCCATGGTGGCTCTGCGTCTTAGTATACAATCATCCTCCAGTCTGTCACTCTCAGGGGACCAAAAGAGACCACACCACCACAAACAAACAACGACGACGCAGACCACCCGAAAGCACGACCAACAACGCAGCAGCACCAATCCGAACACCACCACGAAAAACACACCTGCGGGCGACGACAACCACGAACCACCCGCCGAAGAAGCCAACCACGCACCGAAAAGAGAAAACTCGCGACGACGCGAACGACGCTGAACAAGAAGAAGAAGAAGAAGAAGAACCCTACAGCATTACCATCCGCCATGCGCGACAATCGCAGGACGGTGAACAGCACCGAGGGAGGGAGAAACCAACGTCGAGATAGACATCGAGTTGCAGAAGCTCGTGGGCCGAGCTGATAGGCACTGAACAAGCGCACGCCCTCCCTTCCTCGGCGCGTGTCGATTATAAATCAACGATGATGATAATAATAAAAATTTAAAATAAACTTAACGGATCGCTGTTCCGCTGGAAATGTATATTCCGCTTATTTCTGTCGTTATTCTCCCACCCCCAAACAGGGTATGTCGAGGTCTGGATTGGAAAAAAGGGGTGCATGGTTGTCACAGGTTTTTTAGAACTATCCCCGGCCATACTTTTAGATCAGTTAGTCGCATTACATCATGCATGACGATGGATACTTTTAGGAATAGCGTGTCATACTTTTGGAACGGTATGTCATACCTTTTGGCTGGATTATTCCTTCTACCCATACTTTGAGCAGTAAACCAAATGGAACGGGTCCACGGCTAATGACAATGATTTTGAAGGGTCTGTAATTATTAGAACAACGCTGTCATACTTTGAAACGACGCCAGCCATACATTTGGAGCAGTAAGTCGTACATTTGAAGGACGCAGGACACTTTTAGAATAAGCGGTCAATAATTTTTTGGGAACGGTGCGTCATGCCTTCGGGTGTGGTTATACATTCTCCCTACATTTATTTCAGTAGTAAAATCTACGGACACCTTAGAAAACCCGAGACAGTAATAATAATACGCTGGCTTTTAACAAAGACGCCACGGTAACGCTTTGATAAGATTATTTATATCGCCAAGTAATGTTAGCGGTTAATTTTACGCCATTCCTCCGTGGAGATAGAAATACCTTAAAATTGTCTCTTTTTACCAGCTATAAATTGCCTGATATCTACGATGGGTAAATTTCTTTCAAACAAACGTGGAAACACGCTTTGTTGTCGAAGTTATGCGAAGCTGATTGGCGATACACTCGTTATCCGCTAGGATTCACACCCGCTCCCGCTGACAAAATGACCCGGGGTGTTGTTCCAGATGAGTGGAAGCGTAAAGCTATCAGCGCAGCAACGCCATAGCTACCAATAATCCTAACACCGCCAGACACGCATGCTTCTGATACAATACCGAGTCTCTCTCTCCCTCCCCTTGCCGTGGTTTCCATTTCCTTTCAAATAACAACAACTCCCTTCGGGGTATTCGACATTTTCAACGCATACACGCCGCACGCAACACAAATAATGGCATAAGCGTATTCCCTTCTCTACTCGTACACCTTTTACCCCTTATATACCGGCGTTGTTGAGAGAGAGAGAGAGAGAGAGACTCCCCTTTATATACCGTCGCCGCTGAGAGAGAGAGAAGCTTCCATAGCTGTCACCAACTCCCCGAAGTAAACATGGACGACTATCGCCATTGACGGGCAGAAACGCCTAGTCGACAGAATTCATTTCCAATTCCCAAAGATATTCAGACTCTTAATAGGAGGTCCTAGCGGTGCGGGTAAAACCACTTTCGTGAAGCTACATGCTAGAAAAAAACGATATAGATGGTCCGGCCTGGCCTTCACTACAAAAAATTACCAGACGTTATAGTATATGGGTCTACAGCCAAACGCAACCCTCGTGATAATGACGCCTATAAAAGCTTCATCTGCGCTCAGGGAGGTATCGACATTCATTTCGTGCGTAAAAGAATAGTGGACGACGTGAAGGCCACGCTGACGCTACCAAGTATAACTGGCTAGTCGTCGACTCCACGCCGCAGGCGATTTGACAAAGGAGGACGACTGCTAAGAGTTACTTAGATGGTTCGTTAAGAGATCGGCATCACAGACAGACCAGTAAGCATACTATACTTACAACAGAATATTTTATAGCCGAACACCGCTCCATAGAACGATCAGCTTAAATTGTACGCACATTGTTGTGTACAAGAAGAATCCCCCTGATAGAAGTCAGATAGAGCATTTAGCTAGACAACATTTCCGGGTCAGTCGGCTTTATAAGAGAGGTTTACGCCCAAGCTACGTCACAACCGCACACTTTACATACCAAGCTAGATTTAACACCGAACACGCCCGACGAGTTTAGAGTGCGGGAAACCAGTTCAACAGAGAACACGGAGAAATAGACGATATACCGAATTCTAAACAAAAGTGAATAGAATGGATTGCCATACCGCCAGAGTTGGCGCTTTCGGGTAATGAAATGCTGAGCAGACGACGGTCGGGGAAGCTTACGATTGGACGAAGACCAGGATAGCAATAGTAGCAGCAAGCACCTATGACGACGACTATTCTTCGACGTCATACGACGACTACAACGATGACTCTAGTACTAGTGATAGACGATAATGACGACGGGCCTACCACCACGGTAGTTCTTCTTCTTCGCTTGGGGACAGCTGACGCACGCGGTATTACTGTCGGACGATGTAGCTTTGTATAACGCACGACGGGCGATAGCAGCTTAATGATACCGGCGGACGACGATACAGCGGAGAACGGTCATTATCTGCCCCGGCGACGAGGGGGGGTGTGCGACGCCGTGAATAACAGCAGAGGTCAGATAATACCTCCTATACCAATACCCAAGATTGTTCTGAAAAGGAAATAAATAACCATAAATACGAAGATCGTGAGTTTTAGTCGTCATTTTATTGTACACCCTCGAGTAGAGCGACACCTCCTACCCCTTGACACGAGTAAATTCACCGAAAAATATGCGTCGTTCTAACGGTAAATTACATCTCGACCTCGCGCTGTGGCGCGCTGGAAGAGAACACCGGGTGGTAAGAGAAAAGGTGCGCCAAAGGCGCATTCGGTCAACAGGGTTAAAGCCAACGCGACATTATACACTACCTATGTAGAGCCCCACCCGCCGTCAGACGTCAAACTTGTTAATTGTTTACCCAAAGAAGTCATAGACGCTTTTAGCGAGACAGCCGTTAATGTGTATTCCGCAATTTACCTATGACGGATGATCAGAGACTCGGGTTAAATCGCAAGAAAAGAGCTCTTTCATACCCTCTATGCCAGAGACGCAGAGTTCGCATCGCTGGCAAGAGGAAAATATTGGCGCAAAGGTGGTATATTACCATTGTTGTTGCCCTCTTTAGCTCCAGTCGTAACAAACCTCATATCGAGTGTGGTAGGGTCTATTACAGGCTCCAAATAACCACGCTGATGTCCTCCTCCTTTACTTAAGATGGTCGTGCTACCTGTGGCAGCGTATTCCTGACTCGTACATTCCTCTCGCGACGAATGGCCAGGGTCTCGGTCAAGATACTCTCCTCTCCCAGGAAATGCTCTTTAACGAAAGAAAGGCGAGACAATTTAGATGAAATGAGAAATATTGTGTATGACGACGAGCGGCGAGTAGGGGATGTTAAGAATAGGACGTCATCCGTGCCGGTTAAACTACACGAAAAATGTTGCGCTTATAATGCCCTATTGAAGACGCCCTAGATTTACAGTCAAGAGCCCGGCGCGTGGAAGGGGTAAACGGGAGTCGAGATGATACACATTTTCCCCGAAGCCATTAAACGACGCTTAGCGAAAGTAACGACTGTAGCCCCGTGGTTACGGGCGGGAGTAACAACATCGGTTTAGATGCCACGCTTCTAAGGTTTTGACTGATTTACCTAAAACGTACAGACGAGATGCTAAAGATATTACCGACTTTTTTAAAAGATCCAGACTTTGGGGGTGTCGGACGAAGGAACTTTGAGCTATAAGGGTTTGTCTCTGGGACCGAGACCTTTATACGCCGACATATTACACGAACTGACGAAAAAAAAGGGGTAGTAAATACAACGAGGTAGCTGCTTTCCTGTCGTCGAGAATGGCAGACACTGGTGCGAGCACTGGCGCTATTAAAACAGGCTATACACCGAGGGGGACACCTGGGAAGTCGCCAAGGAAGAAGAAACGGCAATGAGGAAGGCTGGAGCTCGACAATGCCGGAGGGAGGCAAAAGAAAGGGCGACACGGTGGGTCGACAATTATCGGCAATAGCTGAAAGCTATTGCCTTACTGGCTGAAATGGTTGAAACGCACGTAATATGATGTATCGAGGGGCTTTGATTCACGGGTTGGCCCCTCAAGAAAATTATCGGAGGCTAGTAAACGAAGTGGTTCTGGTCAAACCTACTCCTGCTCAGGTGTGACGGTTTGCTGAAAGAGACAGCCCGGCTTTTAGTTCATATAGGCACTCGCCAAGCGCTTCCTAGAACACCCCATTCCGGGCTACCATATGTAGAAAGGGATCAGTTGTGGCAGGGTGATTTGTCGGACGTGTCGCTGTATTAGCAAAGTCAACGATGGTTACAAATTTATATTATGCGCTATAGGCGAAAGTTCAGTAGATACGCGCTGTTTAAACCTAACCGCTCAAGGATAAAAGTTTAAACGGGTGACCGACGGTTTCAAAAGAATTTGAACCGTAGTTAAGCCTCGTATTTTCCATAGCTTACCGACCGGAGCAAGGTAGCGAATTTGTCAACAGTTGTTTTAAGCATCATATTAGGAGCGCGTTCTGGGGAAATGTTTTATACTAGCTCAGTGAACGATGACGTGAAATGTTCCGTCGTGGAAAGATTTCAGAGAACTCTAAAGACCCACATGTGGAGATACTACCAACACTGTGTCGCAAATCCCTCGGTATGTCGGGGTATTGGCTAAAAATATTGAAAGCCTACAATAACGCTGCAATTTCACACATCCATAGGACTTAAGCCTAGCTGCATCGCGATTGGCTATGCCTCTCGACGCAGATAGCGTATGGAACCACACGCCGCAGGCAGCAAACGAGTCAAAAGATTCCTCAAAACGAGAAATACTTTATTGCCGCAAACACCAGTCAGAATTTCGACGCAGTAAAGGGAATTTTGTTAAAGGTTACGAGGCCAATTGGACCAGGGAAATATTTTTACTGGTCAACAAAGTTAGATATAGGAAAACCGAATTTCGTCATAAAATACTGACTGACAATAGAAACGCCATATAAAAGGGAACATTTTACCGGGATGAGTTATAAGTCGCGGTCGTAGCCAGAGGCTTACGATGGGCAGAAAAGCGTTAAAGAGAAGGGCTTACTAAGACTACGGGTAAAAGAGCAATACGTAACTGGAACGTGGAAGTGGGCTACTCTC